>NC_140934.1:134809240-134876740 GCF_014529385.1 Adiantum capillus-veneris | reverse complement strand
CCTATATACAGGTTTTTATAGATTTATGGACTCGTTGGTGTGTTGATCTTAAGGATGGAACCCCCCCTTGTTCATTGAAGAAAAGTTTTTTTGTTGACGTTTGTCACCTTGGTTGCGGTTGGAGGTTGAATTGAAGAGGCCCAAATATTTTGAAGATGCAGTATCAATACATGTACACATCTACATGATGGATTTGACATGCAAGATGAGGTTAAGCCTAAGCAGGTGAAGATTACCCTATCCTATGATGTTTCTCATTTCTTCCCAAGGTCTATTGTTGTGAGGCGTAAAGAGATCTTACAGGTTGACAAGGTGTTGGAAGAGCCTAAAGAGGTGGGTAATGTTTTGGAGACAGGTTTAAAAATTATTGAAGAGGATGTATTGGCTACTTGTGTGCCTTGCAAGCCCGTGCGTGAAGTTGAGGTTATTGATGATGAGCACATATCTTTGGATACTGGTTTCCTAGACATTGGGGAAGAGGATAGGGTTGAGAGTAATTTTGTGGATTTTTTGGATGCCAAGCCTATTTTGGAGCCATCACTTGATGCATGTGAAGTGGTTAAGCCTATTTGTGAGTATGATTGTGGTTTAGAGCAGCGACATGTACCCTTGGAGACAGATGAATCCATGCTAAAATCTATGGATGGTGGTGATAGCCAAGTTTATGATGTGGATGAATTTATGTGTGATGATAAGTATGTTTTTTTTGGTGAGAAGGGGTTTGGCATATATGAGTCCAATGACAAGGAACTCAATGATATGGATGCCTACACTAGGGATATATGTGCCTTGGGGACACTTTTGTGCTTTGGATGTCAGCAGCTTTACCTTCATACAATGATTTTGGTTTCTTTGGTGCATGGTTTGTAGGTTGCTGCTATGGCTAGTGAAGCCAAAATGCCAGGTGATGAGTCGCTTGAGTTGTGTCAATCGGTTGGGTTGAATGTGATATGCAATATTTATGCTTTTGGAGCTCATGCTTGAGACAAGGTGGATGATGTTTTTTGCATGCTGGCAAGGAAGAAAGAAGAGCACTTGGAGCAAGATTTTGAGGGCATGGGAAATATGGATGCTTGGGATGACAATGTTTATCTGTTGAAGGATGGGATGGGGTTTGTTGAACAAGAAGAATGGATGTACGAACAACAAGATCTTTTTGAAATGGATTTTGTGGAGTTTTTTTCTTTAAGAGGAAGCTGATCATTGAAGCCAATTGATCTAGGTGGAAACTAGCACTTCTTTCCTTTGTCACAGTAGTCATGTGAATGCTTTAATAGGTTGATCTTTGACCCAAATGGATTTGAATGGACCCTGCTTATGATGAATTGGGACACTACTTTATGGCCTTTTGATCCAGGAGAATGAGCAGAGTAGTAGGGATGTGACTGCTAGGACATAAATGTCCTGCAGGCTTGGGGTTGGGCAAATTATGTCAGGTTTTTTTGAAGAAGGCCTTTTGCCAATATTTTTGAGCATATGTACGTATACCCATGGAGATTTAGTTGTACAGGTCATGCAGTGTTTATTTGAATAAGCCCAACCTCTCAGAAATTAGATGGGTTTCCGCATACAGTTTATGTTTTGGCATGAACATGTACATATTCTACATGGACTACTAGGTGGTAGATATAAGGGGTACAAATGAGCTATGATGGATGCCTTGGAGCAAGCCTCTTAATGAAGATATATGAGCTTTATGTGGGATTCATGAGATACAAGTATTCGTTTCAGTAGCAAGTTTGACAATGCTTGGGGATGAAGATCAAGGTTGATAAAAGCCTAGACTATGCATTGACAAGCAGGTAACAAAGTTATGCACTTGGTTGGCACTATGGATCTTTCATATGCAAGTGCCAGGAGTACAAAAGGTGCTATGTGGTATGATTCAAAAGAGGTGGTATCATTTGATGTTTGAGAATTTGGGAAACTCCTCACATTTTTACATGTGGCAAAGAATAATCCCACATGAGAAACCTTGAGCATATAGCTAGTGGGATATAAGCAAAATTGGAACTCTCTTTGTCTTTGTACTCAAGGCTATGCCATTATGCACAAGCTCCCAATGGTGGTGAACCTCTCTTTGCTCATGCTCACATGTGATGGTGTGAGGTTATGCTTGGGACCCTTGTGCCTTGTTCAATGCTTCAAGGGTGGTAAGCGAGCTCGCTGACCCAGGGAGGACCCTTCATTGTTTTCATCATAACTTGAGCTCTGGGTGTCAGAACAGGGCACGATAGTGATCAAAATGAATGCAACAAAGAGATCTACAAGATGAGCTATAGAAATCATGTATTGGAGTATGTTTTTTTAAGTTTTCAATAGCATAAAAGGTGGACACATGTCACACATGTAGATACTTGTCATTTTTGGACCGTCTACACCCTCAAGTCTCAAACAAAGCTTCATTGATGAGGGATTAGTGTGGCTACCACTGTGGAGAGAGAGAGAGAGAGAGAGAGAGAGAGAGAGAGAGAGAGAGAGAGAGAGAGAGAGAGAGAGAGAGAGAGAGAGAGAGAGTATATGTGAGTGCCTTGAGTTGTGAGGCTATATCTCTAGTCTTATGATCTCCCGTGCTAAGGGTTATCTCCATGTATCTCCATCAAGTAATTCAAATATTTGATGTGCCCTATTTGAGTTTTCTTTTTGATGTGTGAGTACGGTATGCAATGTGATATTATTGAGAGAGTGATGATGGATAAATGTTGTGAGGGTTGTGCATCTCTTATGTGGGTGGGTTGAGTGTACTATTCCCTACTCCTTAAGTGTCATTTATAGAGTCTTTTGTGGTGTTTAAGTTTCGAGCAGTGTGTTGGTGGTGCCCCTGGTTGTTTTGTGTGGTTCCAAGCTATGTGGGTGGTCTTTCTATAGAAGATTTGTTGCTCTCCAGTCTCCCCTACAACGTTATATGAAGAATTCCTTAGCAGTGAACCCCTAGAGGCTTGTGGAAACTACCCCGCTTGGAGTCTATGTATCTCACAACTTAGTCACCCAAATGAAAAACAACTTCATGGCCTTGAAGCCTATGTCCCTGGCTAGATCTAGACACCTAGGCCCCATCACATATAATCTTTGGAGGCACCACTATCATTGCTTTAAAATAGGGGTTTTTACCATGCTACACACTTTAAGGTTCCCAACAAAAATTGCCCACCCTTAATGCTTTATAACTTTTTGATGTCATGGTAGAGCACATTCTATGGCCTTGAATCACCTACTTCTGAATTTTTCATACACTGGGCCTCCTACTTGGCTTCCAAAACTAGCAGTTGTCGTCCTATGCATCCAACACCTAGACTCCGTTTCACCATTTCTTGACTAACCTTCAAGACCCACTATTTCTCCATCCTTCAATCACTTCCCTTGCCACTCAATGGCGAACATCTTGCACTTCATCAACTCCCTTCCGTCATGACTTGCTGCTTCACATGTGCACATCCATTGAGTAAAAAAACACCCCACAATGCCAACTAATGCTACATCAAAAGATCACCGTCCCCTTCCATAATTTAACATTATCAAGCCAAGAAATTAATCACTCCTTCCCCAACATACATATACATAACCATAAATATCGCTTTGTACAATTTGTCACCAATCTACCATAGAGACTACACTACCAAAAAATAATTGTATCCTTACAAACCATAGATATCTCTTTGTACGATTTATCACCAATCTACCATAGAGACTACACTACCAAAAAATAATTGTATCTTACAAACCATAAATCCAATTAAGACACTTGAAATAAAAAAAATTTAGACCGGATTTGATTCCAAAGACAATTATGTGTGATAAAGCATCAAATAGGTAGTTTTCCTGTAAAGGCATTACCTAGGCTAGTCAATTCTCGTGATGGAAAATACTCAGAAACACACACAAGGAGAGACTCATGTGATGTAATAGCAAAAGCCTACATTTTTTTTCATTTTTTGAGTTATAACATGTACGCTTCTTATATACAAAGAGGGCACTTAGAAACTCGCACGAAAGTACCAAAAGTTGCCTACTATCTGTCACTCTCTTAACCACTTGACTAGTATATATACCTACATGCTAAATGAATTTCCAAACCCCATAAAAAGAAAGCCCACACCTCTTTCTATCCCTGTATGACATGCCCGTATGTCCGATGAATACAATATGCGAGGTTTCCAAAAAATGCCCAACAACGTTTGTCAGCTGCCATTGCTAGTATATGGATGTGGAGTTATCCTCAGTTCATCATGGCAATTCTGACATGGATAAAGGGGAGTAGGTGGAATGTGAAAGGTTGCCCACATGCAAAAGATGGTGTTGACGTTAAAGGTGTATATATAGTCGCTCAGTAAGAATTCTACCTATATCTCCTCCAAGCTTGCCTTTTATGAAAATGTGGAAGGCCTACTAAGATGGGTTTGGGACTCATCTTAGTTGTAAATACGACCTCATGCTCATGTGGATGCATGCAATCTTTGTCGATGCTACCAACTCTATATGGATGCAATGTATTCAGAGTTCATAGAGGCTTGAACGTCTATTAGCTAGCGTTGTCAATATGGACGTGGAGGTGTTCATAGTTCATCATGAAAATCTTGATAAATCAAAGAATATAGAGTAGGTAGTAGTTTTTGATTCGAAGAAAGTGCCCTATAGTTGGGTCCCCATAGCCTCATAACTCTAAAAGATGATAAGTGCCTCGTAAAAGAATCAAGGAAGAAAAGCAAAATATTCAATTTTGGACTCATTTATTGTGCATTAACCCAAGGATTGTGAATCTATCATATTTAAATTGTGCTTCAAAATGGAACTCCCCTTTTCCACCCCCTCCCCACAAAAAAAGTACTCTTTGGAAAGGGTGCACGTGACGAGTCCCTTACGCTAGTGAGATGTGTGTGTGTGTGTGCACGCACGCACACGAGAACGAGAGAGAGAGAGAGAGAGAGAGAGAGAGAGAGAGAGAGAGAGAGAGAGAGAGAGAGAGAGAGAGAGAGAGAGAGAGCTACACAAAGTGGGTAGATTCTTGGCATCCTCATGATCTTTATTGAAATTGCCAACATTGTTCTTTTTTTCTTTTTTTTTATTGAGGAAGGTAGAATTGTATTAAAAAGGTGAAAAAAGATACAAAGTACCCACACGGAGGGGGTGGGTATCCCCAGAACAAAGGGTTACAAAGCCTAGAGCCTCTCTCATCTTAAGTCTACATGAGTTGTAATACCGAGGGACTATTTTCCTCCATTGTTGCCATCTACATCCTTTTTGAATGAGAGAGACATATTCATTTTAAGAAAGGACATCTTTGACTTGCCTCCAGAGCTGCACTGCAGAGTGTAGTAGATCTCTATGGAGAAGGGACAGAGGAGGGGCTGAATCATTCTTAAAAACAGAAGAATTTCTTCTAAGCCATATAAACCATAGTATGTAACCCCTCCATATGTTCCATAGAGTGATATCCATCCCTTTACAATTACCCAACAGTAGATCCTTACACTCCAAAGGTTTCATAGTAACCTGAGAGAGCACTTTATGAATAAGTTATAGCACATCTCTATTCTTGCTACATTGAAACCATATGTGTGTACAATTTTCTTAGATAGATTACATCTGCTACAAATACCACTTCCCATACCAGCTTTGAGAGCTCTTTCTGCAGTCCAAATGCCCTGATGAATGATGAGCCACATGAGGGTGCTCTATTTATTGGCATATGGATAGGCCCATAAACATTTAAATCTATAAGTCCATTGTTTGCTGCTCCAATCTACCTTCCATTTTCTATTGAGTTTTTGCTTGAGGGAGTTATCCATTGATCCTGTAGGTTTGAACTGAGAATATACCTGCTTTGCAATGTAAAAAGTCCCACAAGTGGCTTGCATTGCTTTTGATGGTATCCTTAGCTTGGCCATACACTGTTTTGCTCTTTGAATACACCACCTGGAATCTGTAGGTGAAATGGAGAACTCATTTTGAAGAGAATCAGCAGTTTTGAGATGTCCATTGATCAATAAATCCTTATAATGCCTAATTCCAGCCTTATAGCATTTATGAGCTTTTCTGTTGATACCCACTTTGGCCTTGTCTGCAAAATAGCCAAACCAGAAAGAATCTAGCAAAAAGTTAACATGATTAGTTAAATACTCTTTGGTAGGTTTCCAGTTGTCTTTGACAGTATTCCATAAGTTCCACATTCTGCAAACAAGTTTGGAGCCATAAGGGATGCATGTTGCTGGGGACAGTAGAAAATCTCTGAGCTGAAGATTAATCCAAGCTTTATATTTCTGCAATTTAAATTTATGTACATCCCTTTTGAGGAGTAGATCCCAGTAGTCTTCTGAGTCTGCTGCTCTGAAGATCCATTTGGTAGCCATTTTAGTGGAGATAAGAGATAGGTTGAGGATGCCAAGGCCTCCATTCTCTTTAGGTGGACAACAAATATCCCATGGAACCTTGGAGATCTTTGGATGGTCCAAGTCACCTCCCCATAGAAAAGATCTGGCTAGAGTAAATACCTGGTTCAATTGATATTTAGCTGGACACCAGCAACACAAGAAAAATATTAAGGAGGGAATCAGATAATGATTAAGAATAAAGGCTCTTGAAGAAACAGAGGACTGATGAAACTGCCATTTTCTTATTTTAAGTTTGAACTTATCCATGACCCACTCCCATCTCTGAGCATATGAGATCTTGAAACCCATTGGTATTCCTAACAACCTAAAGACTTGTCCCTCTCTGATTTCATGGCAACTAGCTTCAGATATGACTTGAGGGATCTGTGCATGGTTAGCCTTATAGCCAGTCTTGCTGTGAATAATGACAGAACCACTGGCCAAATAAAAAGTGTCTAAGAATTTCCAAAAGCATTCCAGTGTATCTATATCATTGGACATATTAGAGTTAGTATCATCTGCAAATTGTTGAAGAACAAGGTCTTTGGGAGATCCTGGGATTTTTATCCCTTTCATCTGACCTTTTTCTAATGCATCCTGAACCAGCCATCCCAGAGAATCAAAGCATATAGCATATAGCAGAGGGGCTATAGGGAAGCCTTGTCTTATAGACCTTTGTAAGGGGAAGGTAGCAGATAACTCACCATTAATAGCTACCCTTGCAAAAGCATTGCCAAAAAGAACTTGAATGAATTTAATAAACATCCTGCCAAAGCCAATGTCATGCAGAGATTGAAAGATAAAGTCCCATTCCATCCTGTCATATGCCTTGTCAAAGTCTATCTTGAAAAAGATGAAGTCCAACTCACTGTCCTGGAGGAAATCAATTGCCTCCCACAAAGCAATAATGGCATCTAATATGAATCTGCCCTTTATAAAACCTCTTTGCTTAGGCAAAATGATCTGATTCATCAGAGGACTTAGTTTTCTGGCTAAAGACAAGGAGAAGACTTTATAGACAGAAGTCAAACAGGAGATAGGCCTCCAACTAGGTCCTCCTTAGCTCCCCTTTTATGAATGAGCCTAATCACACCAGTATTCATAGAGGTGGAAAGAGCTCCTACTCTTACAGCCTCAATCCATATGGACATCAGATGTGGGACAAGAAAATCTTTATAAATTTTAAAGAACTCATTAGGAATACCATCAAGGCCTTGAGATTTACCATCCTTCATAGAATCTATGGCATCTTTTAACTCCCCCTCTGTAAGGGGCTGATCCATCCAATGACCTATTTTCACAGGAACTGTTTTTTTCCTTGTCCTGGCAATATCAGCTCTAGCTTTGGTGTGGATAGCTCCTCTTTTAGGAGGGGAAGAAAAGATGTCCCTGAAAAAATGCTCAGCAACCTTTAAGTTCTAATCATGAGAACTCACAATAAGACCTTCTTTGTTTTTCAAGAAAGGTATAAAATATTTGGCCTTCTTTTTTTAAAGAAGAGTAAACATATGTTTATCAGGTTTGTCAATTTTACCTGCCCAAAAATCTATTGTCCATAGGATTGAGGCCTTAGCAGATAAGAGCTCTTCATCTCTAAGCTTAGCTTTCAGCTCACCTAATTCGGGGCTAGGAGGATCACCAGGAGAGAGTCCTTGTTCTTAACTATCAATCTATCTCCTTATCATCATTCTTCTGCTACTCCTAATTTCTTTGGCCTTAGCTTTAAACTCAGATAAAGACTTTTGAGTTTTCTTGATAGCACAGTCCCAAGATTTAAAAGCAGAGGTATTACCTGAGAAAGAGGTATCAAAGATGTCTTTTATTTTCTCTTTGACCATTGCAAGAGACAGAAAGGACTGGTCAAGGTGAGGCCATCCTACTCTGAAGCTACAATCATCCTTTTGAATATCTAAGATGACAAGAGCATGATCAGACATCACTATAGATTTCTCCTTAGTACAACTTACCTGCCAAAAATTGTTGAGCAAATCATTACACATATAAATTCTGTCTAGTCTGGAAGCTCTGTAGCATGAACCATTTTGCTTGTTGGACCAAGTTGTTCCAGTTTCCTCAGAACTGTCCACCAGTTTCAGTTTTGATACTAAATTGTCCCAGTGCACTTTTTCTCTGCCTCCCAGGGCTTGCCCAAGCTGGTTCCATCTGTCTTGGAGAGATTCTACCATGTTGAAATCTCTTGCACAAATACAAGGACTAGAGAGGCAGGCCAGTTCTTCCCATGTGGTAGTTCTTTCTCCTGAAGAGTTAGAAGCATACAAAGAGACTAGAGTAAAATCAAAAGGTTTGTCTAGAGTTACAACAATCCAATGGCCATCAACAGAGGACTGAACTTTGGTGACAAGACTGGCATACTTTTCAACAATTCCCAAAGCAACACCTTCTTTGCCATTGCAATGAGAAGTGTTATACCATTTATGTCCTGCACTAAGTCTTTGAAGATTAGAGGTTAGCACTTGACCAGAAGATTTGATCTCTTGAAGACAAATAAAGTCTGGTTTGACATGATCTTCAATCATCCAGTTCTTTATGATTTGAGCTCTGTTAGGGTGTGCCAGTCCCTTACAATTAAAAGAGATAGCTCTGATAGTAGAACACTTCATTTTTTATTGTTCTTGGAAGGCTTAGCTAGGGTTACAGAGACTCTTGTGGGGTCTTTAGAAAACTCTTTTTTCCTCTTAGTTGAAGAAGAGAGAGGCAAGGGCAGTCTTTCTTCCTCAGCTTGGGTCCTATATATGTCCACCTTTTTGTCTGCATCCATAATGAGCTGAGCTTTTACCAAGTTGTCTTGAGCTTGAAGTTGAGAAGCAAAAATAGAATCTTCCATAATTTATTTCCCCTTATCTTAAGTATTTGGAATAGTACCATGCTCAGAATTAGATGAAGAAGAGGACAGACTTCCTGAATCATTCATCGGGCTGTCAGGGGGGGAGGAGAGGTTCTAAGCCGGGTCAAGACTTGAAGTTTTAGAGGGACTTGACCCAAAGAAACATCCTCATTCTGCAAATCTCCAATAGGCTCCTGATCATGTTGATTGTGCTCCGGTTCTTGTAGATCATAACTGAAAGGGTCAAAGACATTCACTAGAAGAGGGCTAAAGCTGTTTTTGTTCCTAGAAGAGGAAGGTTTAGGGTTTTTGTTATTTTGGCACTGTTTTTCTTTGGGACAGTATGAAACTCTTTCTTGTCAGAGGAGGGTTGAGGTTCCTATGGTGGAAGAGGTTTAAGATCGGGATAATCCTTAATGAAATGTCTCTGCTTAAAGCAATGAAAACAAGCATTAGGCAGATTTATGTATGCCACCAACTGCATATGGAGGAGGTTATCTTCTGAATCCTTTATAGGGATAAGAGTTTTCAGTTCAGCATTCAAATAGACCTTCGATGAGTAACTGAGGGTCCCATTTCGGATTGATACCTCCCCTGGCTCTTTGACCTAAAACCTTACCAATGAAAGCACCAATGTTCTTTAACCATGGATAGTATTCCACAGGGAGATCAGGAAAGTCAACCTAGATGAGAGCCTTAGTAAGTTTAGGTCCCCTAGGATTAAAACCCAAGTACCATTTAAAGACAGACAAAGGGGAGTTCCTGATAAGCCACTGCCCCTGGCTCACAATCTGGAGAGCATCATGAGCATCTTCACAAAAAAAAAGATAATAATTGTTTGGGAGATACTGCACATTGGTTACCTTAATATTTTTGTTCTCCCAGTTATGGGTCATCCAAGCCTTTAGAGCGTCTAGGGAGGGTCTGGCACCATGCAGAAGACCTATGATAACTCTGTCTTGTAGCTGAGAGTGCCACAGTTCTAGATCTCTAGTAGGGAAGATAACAGAGTCTTCGTCTTTAGAGTTCTCCACCTCTTCAGCTTGGTCTTTAGGAGTATCTTGGCTGTGCACATCCTGGTTGATAGGAGGCTGCTCTAGACCCCTCATGTCCCTTGTGTTGGGTTCCATAGGACTTCCCTCTGAGATCCTCCCCTTCTCTCAGCTGAGTTGAAAAAGCTTTAATGTCAGGTTGTATTAAGTTAGGGAGGAATCTATCATTACCCTGAACGTGTTCCTGATACAACATATGAGTGTTGGAGGTCCTCATTTGTTCTACAGTCGTAACACCTCCACTGAAGAAGTTTCTGGGAGGCAGACTAGCCATGGAAGCATACGGAGGTAGAGGAGCTTGAAAAAATGAAGCTTTAGGGTTATACATACCTAGACGTGTAGAAGGGAATGCTGAGGTAGATGGCTGCATTGGTTTACCAATGGAAACAACACCTTGAAACAGGGGATTTAGGGTTACGACAGGGGAGGACGACGATGGGATTGCGGCATGTCCTGAGATTTTGGGTCCTGCTCGAACCATCCCATTCGCAGAGCTTCCTAAAGCCCCATGCAGCCTCACCCCTTTCCCCTAAGGGGAGGGGAGAGTAGAGTGAAAGAAACTTTTGGTCAGAATCAGTAGCAGTAGTGAAAAGGGGAGAAATCTCACTCTTGGGGACATGCAATTTGTGACTATAAGGTAACATTGTTCTTTTGAAATTGCTTGAACAATATAGTACAATGCAAGCAATCCCTACAACCAGAACTAGAGTACATGCTTGATTGTTCTCTAGTTGCGTAAACTTTGGATTTTGAACCAAATTAACCATCAACAAGAAGAAAACAAAAATGGAAAAAGAAAAAGGAAAAAAGAGAGAAAGGAGAGAGGAGAAAGGAAGGAAAGAGAGAGAGAGAGAGAGAGAGAGAGAGAGAGAGAGAGAGAGAGAGAGAGAGAGAGAGAGAGAGAGAGAGAGCAGAGCGATGTCAGAAATAGATACATGCTTGTGCCATTTGGATAGCTTGAATGTTGAGAAAGTGCACACTCCGCCATTAAAAATCTAGGCCTTTGTCATGGGATAGCGTGAACATTGCGAAATTGAAGTGTACATTCCGCCATTTTAAATCAGGCCTTCATATCCAGTTTTTCATAATAAGATGGGCATATCAAAGACTTCTCAATATCCTCATAATGTTACCCTTTTGTTTCGGCAATTGATACTATCCACGGCTCTAGAGGAAAACTAGAGGTGATGCAATAAGCATGCAGAGAGAGAGAGAGAGAGAGAGAGAGAGAGAGAGAGAGAGAGAGAGAGAGAGAGAGAGAGAGAGAGAGAGAGAGAGAGAGAGAGAGAGAGAGAGAGAGAGAGAGAGAGAGAGAGAGAGAGAGAGTGTGCAAAGAGGCTTTGGAAGCTCTTATGTGTTGATAGACTATGAGATTACAATTGAGAGAGAGAGAGAGAGAGAGAGAGAGAGAGAGAGAGAGAGAGAGAGAGAGAGAGAGAGAGAGAGAGAGCTCTAGCACATCTAGCCGAGCGGCCAGTCTCCAGCCATGAAACGATTCCTGCAGAATCTTCCTCTGTTGGCTGTCAATCTTGAGCACAACAGCTCCGGCCAGCCCTCGACGAGCCTGTTTAGTGAAAAGCTAAGCTTTGATTGGATGGGAAGGAGCCGTCCGCTATGGCTGGAAGAGGTGGGGTGTGGGCTACATTGGCCAACCAACCAGTTGGCGGCCAAAAAGGGAGCTGTACACGTAAGCTCACGCCCCTGTTAGATGCTCTTTGGCTGGCCAGCCCCCTTAGATGTGCTCGTGCTAAGAGAGTTAAAGAGGCTTTGGAAGCTCTTCTATGGCAATAGACTATGAGAGAGAGAGAGAGAGAGAGAGAGAGAGAGAGAGAGAGAGAGAGAGAGAGAGAGAGAGAGAGAGAGAGAGAGAGAAAGAAAAAATTTGGTGTGAAAAGAGGCTCTTATGTGGCCATAGACTATGAGATTACAATTGCATGGCATCCAAAAAGATACATGGATGATGCCCCATGGCTTGCTGCCGTAGTAAATATGGTTTGAACTCACCTTTAGGAGGCCCTGCTTAGGAAAGAGTAGTGCTGAGGTGGCCTGTTGCTATATAAGGCAAGCGACTCTTTCGCATGCAACTGTGGGGCTTTGATTGATCCATGAGCATGTTGATGATGCTGATGATGATGATGGAGATGACGAAGATCCATGCAAGCATGAATCAGAGGGCTCTGCATTGCACTCATGCATGCCATGATGATGAATTGGGTCATCTCCTTGCCTCTTCGTACCTCGCTTCCTTGAAAGCGTTTTTCTCAGAGCCTTGCTCCAACTCCAGCTTGTTGAGTAGGAGTGCATGTCTTGATTGCCGTTATTCTCTGCACGTTTTGTCTTTGTGGGAACTAGTATAGGGACTGCAGGTTGCATTGGGATCCTCCTGAACTCATCATGGAAGAGCATTGTATAACTATCCTCAAGAAATTATACTAAATTGAAAATTCCGGTTTGGCAGGCTTGAAATAGGCTTTTTGACCGATGCTGGGCGACTGTGTGCATACGCTGCAAAGCTCAAAAACTCCGTTGGTGGGCTATCGGCGTGGTTTGTGTACGACGCATAGGCAAATGCATGATGAGAGCTTCCTTTACCAAAGTACCCATGAAAGGAGCTGCTTTCAGGGCTCTTTGCTATGCCATTGTGCATGCATATGCATATGCATCGGGACCGGTGGTTATCGCCCTTGCGGCTCCAAGAAACGCTGAATCTAGGACTACCATATGCTTGATCTGCAAAAGACACCGACCTTGCCATTGTTGGCTCTGCATCTGGTGATGCCCTGTATGTACCAACACCATTAAGCCATGGTATGGACTTAGATCTTCTAACCTTCTGTGGAAACAACCAAGATTTCCATGAGGAGCTACCACCAAGTCGTTTTTCCCTACTATCATCAATATGTCTCTCAGACCCATGTGCATAATCTCCCATGTTATGTGCATGCCAAGAATGATTGCCTTCCTCATCACCATGTGTCTCACGCCTAAGAGGGCTTCGCCGAATTGTGTATAGAATGGAAGAGGGATAATGGAAGAATTCTTGCCTTGATGGTGAGAGCCTCTGATGATATATCACAAGGAGCTTTTGACATGTTACCATATAGAAAAAATATAAATTTGCTAGATGATTCACTAGTTTGAATACACACAACTAGTAAAAGTGCAAACTAGCAACTGTGAGACAGTTTCTAGTTGGTCAATCTAGTAAGTTTGTTACTATATGGCAAATGGTACTACCATATAGTAACTAAGTTGCTAGATCTAACTAGAAACTCTTCACACTTGCTAGTTTGACCTTAGTGTGTCAAACTAGTTAACCATCTAGCAAATCCAAACTAATAAGTCACCTAGTAAATCTAAACTAGTTAATGACCTAAAAAATTTAAACTAGGTAGACATATAGAAAATCTAAACTAGTAGAATGTATGCTAAGTCAAATCTTTAAGTGATTCAGGAAATGATTTAATCAACTTAACAAGAGAGGTACATGTAACCAAATATGAAAGTTCAATAAGATAATGTCACTTTCAAACACATAGAAGTTTCAAAGATACAAATCTCAATCTTCATTTGCCAACTCCACATCTTTGAGTGACAAAGCTCCTACCTTATCAAAATTGATACAAACTATGCTCTTCACTAAGAGCCAAGTCACTAAATCCTCACACATGGTAAAAGAATTGGTGTCACCCGCCTTCCTCTTGAAGAAGGAATGTGTTTTTTTGAGAGCAGTATAAGTAGGTTTTACAAGATGATAAATGTCTTCAACCTCTTAGGACCAAGCCATTTCATTAGAATGGCTTCTTTATCACTTACACATAACTCTCGTGCCTACAAAAAAATAACAAAGAGTATCAGTCATCATCTAGTTAAACTCTATGTGTATTAGTCAAAGTATAGTGCAAGTAGTACACCTAACAAAATACACACCTTTTTTTCTAAAAGAGAGCTTTCATCAATAATACTCTCTTCTTTGGATCCACTTGATAGTTCCTAAACATGAAAACATTATAGTTTTAATCCTAGTTACCAAGATTTCATTTATATAGCTTAACTTAACCAGTTTACCTTTTTCTTTTTGTTATTGGAAACCTTTGAAGCTTTCTCCTTTTTTTTGAGAAGCTCCTGAAGCTTACTCGTAGCCTAAAAACACGACACACAACAACTTATAAAAGAAAGTAAAATCCAATATCGATCAAGCTACTCAACACAAATATATTATTAGCATACCTTTCTTTTTCGCACACTTTTTCTAGAGAGCAGATCTACGTTTGAATCGCAAAATTCACTTGAAGTGTTATCTTTCATTTTCTATATACCAAACAATCACAATAATCAAGCAATACAAAAAATGTATTTTATGCATCAAACAACATAACTTCAAACTCAAACCTTGTTCTCTACATGGTTATGATCAACACCATGTGAACTCTCATAAGATTTTTTTTCTTCCAAAGCAACCCCAAAGCTCCCATCTGATATAAATCTTTGATACTCCTAAATAAAAAATAATCATAATTTAAGTGAAATATAAATATAAATAAATAAATATATATATAGATAGAGAGAGAGAGAGAGAGAGTACTTTTGAACATACCTCATAAGCATCATTTTCTTCATCATTATTTTGCCAAGGAATTTCTGGAATATATACTTCTACATCTTCCTAAGTTTTCATAAATAAACCATAAACAAATTTAACTTTAAGAACACACATTTAGAAGCTCAAGATGAATAGTGTGTAGTAACCAATGACTCACATTAGCTGGTGCCTCCTTTTCCATCTTGTTTTCAATTACCACAATAGTATCCATGTCAGTAAGCTTTGCCAAAGCATTTTCATCGTGAGCATTCTCTACCTATTGAAAATAAAATGTAGATGAAACAAAGCATCAAATAAGCCAATAAGTATTCATGCTAACTATCTTACCATTTTGTTAGGAGAATCATCTTTATCCAAGTCATTGGATTCTCCATGTTGCATCCCAACATCCTTATCATGTAAATCATTATTTATGGCCTATATTTGCATTAAAAATATATTGTAAGTATAAAACACACAAAAAACATAACTTTATTAATGCATTAAATAACCATACCGTAGATCCACTCGAGGAAGACGTTGATTGGTGGGCCTTTCGTTTGGTATACTTGCGCTTAGCGGCAAGAGACTTGATACACCATAAATAAATATCCTCCTCCTTCCAAGGATAAGAAGCTCCATCTATGACAATGTCTTTGAGTTTGTCTATGTTGTATCCAATGATGCTCATAACTTGACTCTTTCGTTCAAGATTGTTTCGAAGGTCACCAATAGAGTCAACTTTTGCAAACCATTTTCCCACCTCCCCATAGTTAGAGTATAACACTCTATATTGATCTGGATGATACTTCAAAAGAAAATTTCTACCATAAAGCTTCCCTGCATATCTATGTGTGGGAGGTGGAGGTCTAAACACCTGGTCATATATCTCTGGATCATATTTAGCTGCACAAGGTGGATCCCCATGTGTAGTAATGCTAGTAGGATTTCCTAAAATTCTTTTGTTCCCAGCATAATTGGCTCTCCATACACTCAACTCTTTGAGAGATTCATCATGAGGTTTCGAAAGCAATGCAGCTAAAATAGATTGCGGACAACTCATATTTACCCTAACAAAGTCAAACAAGCACACACATATAAAAATAATTAACAACCACCAATAAAAACAAGTTAAATCACTTTAAAAAAAAGAGACTTAAGTCAATATAGACATATCTAAGTAGTGGGTTACAAAATTAAATATAGACTTGACACATTGTATACATGCTCAAATAGTGGGGTACAAAATTAAATGTAAACTTGACACATTTTAGACATGTTCAAATAGTGAATTACAAAATATAATCATTCATTGGAGTGCCATATAATAGGTACCCAATGATCAAGCTCCCCTAGCTTAGTGATCTTCTTCTTCTTCTTCACTACAACCCAACCTTCGAGCAGAAGCAGACAACTATCCCAACTTCTCCATTCATTCTCCTCTATTTGAACTTTCCAAATATTTCTTTGATGCATAGGAGGCTTTAGTATAGCAAGATTTGCCATTTTTTCCTCACAGTTTATTTCCCTAACCACGGCATGCTTCAATTGTTCCACACCTCCATTTTCGATGCATACTTTTACTATATCATGCTCTTGGAGCCATAAAGGAACATTTCCACATTGTCCTTCCTCTAGTAATCTATCCCTTCTCTTTAAGTCTTTCACTTCATAAGCTATGAACTTATGTCCTCGCGATAATGGAATTGGAATAAACTTATGTAGCAAAGATGAGATTGGGCGAATACAATCCCAAGTGAAGGGCAACGGTATCTTTTCAAGGACACTCATTCCTGTAACTGTATCAATAAGTAATCGTTCTGAATGAGTATCACCTACAATGCATTGCTTATAGTATCTCCCTGCAAAGAAAAGCATGGACTTTCCTTGATGATGCATAGAGAAAAAAGAAGTTATCGAAGCTTTCCAATGGCCCCTTTCCTCTACTTGTTGATTTATATCATCAACCTTCACCACCACATCAGAGCCAACTTTGTATATTTCCCCTCTGAAGAGAACCTTGTCATGCGCCTTTACTTCTGCAATAGGAATGCTTGCTTCAATGTTCCAAAAGCTCCTTAAAAAGGTAGACTCCTCACTTGTTGGATTCCGATAAACACATCGCTTCTTTGAAATTGCAATGCCTTTGAGAAGAAGGCTATCTATACATGATGATCTTTGACCATGTTTCAACATGGTATTCCACAAAGATTTCGTTGCACCAATAGACGAAACAATTGCTAAACCATCCATTTGTTGCAGTGGAAACTCCTCTGAGTGGTCTTCTATAGCGGAGTTACTGAAAGTGCCACCCATAGAGGCATGCAAAGATCTTAAGAATCTTTGTTCCGGAAGAAGCCCATCACTGTCTGATTGCACAATCTGAAAAACTCTAGTAAATAACTTCCTCAAATAATATTGGACAAATGATGCTTCATCCTGCATATTATTTGTCTTGATGGTGCTGTATATCTTTACAAGACGCTCAAAGATATAACACCAGTACCGATCATGTAGACCATGACGTATCACATCATCAAGAAGCTCACCACTTCCAGCAACATGTTCCAAGGGAGAAGAATTTTCTCCGAAGCATTCTTCCGTTCGAATTCTCCAAGATTGTAGAAGTGATTTTACCACTTGAATATCAACAATGGACCAGCCATGATCTCTAGAGTAATTGTAGAAACTATGAGCTATATCAATCAATAAATAGCCCAGAACTTGCATCTGTTCATCTATCCCATTGACTGTCCTTAGAATATAAGGAAGACACCACTGAATAAATTTTTGATTCTCCTCAGCCTTAAAAGAGTCACAATAGACACTTGGAGCATTTGGCCACCGTCCATATCGAATTGAGCTAGGCATCACCTTGGTGATTTCTCTCACAATTGCATCTATCTCCTTGTTTTGAGAAACATCGGCCTTCTGAATTAGATGTGAAATATACTTCTTAAATATATTTAATGACATTGTGTGCATCACATCGTACATGCAGTCAAGGGATACATCAAAACCATATAAGTCAGTAAGTCTCCACAGGATGGAGACCCCTAAGAGACTTGCTTTTTTCAAGGCTGCTTCCTTTTCAACTTGTGTATAGCATCGCCTGGCTTCCTCCAAAGCAGCTTTCATCTCACCAACTGTTCTATGTGGCGGTGGAAATTTACTTTGATAGCGATTTTCATTATAAACATATCGACCATCCAGTTTTGTACCATCTTTCACTAGAGTTGCTTGTGCCTTGTCACGCCTGCAAAAGTCACTTCCTCCATTTTTAAACATGCCTATCTTGCACTGTGCAGGGTGGTCTCCAGTAACCATCATCACCATGGCGCGTATCGTGCACAACTTTGAATAACCTTCAGGATCCTCAAAAACTTTTTCTACTGGATACTCATATATCACATCCACTCCATGAAGATATAACTTCTCTAGCGATAGTGCTGTGTGCGGCAAAGAGACATGCACATCTTCTCTACAACAACTCCCTGCTTGAAACTCTGGAGACTGGCATTGATGAAAACAACATTCTGGATACACCAGCTCTATCCCTTTGGCCTAATTTCTCATGCTGTGCACGCATCTGGGACGCGGAAGGCATGTGTACCCCATGCACTTGTATGCCATCATCATCATATATGTGCCACATCCTCAAGCCCACCATACTCATGGTGGCCACAATGTAGAAAAGACCAAAATGATGATTTGCTCTTTCTAGCTGGGATGTCTTCTTTGATGAAGTCAGGATTGCCAAACCAAATCTGGTTTTGGGGGCTGAGACTAGAGCTGGTTACATAGTATACTATGATTCAAGATGACAATATTGAGGAGACAAAGGGAGGGAGAACTGGCTTGAAGAGGCGATATCATCGATCATGCCCGAGTGCGGCATGCGGGCTCTGCGAGTTGCTGGTGGAGGGGGGTTGGGCATGGTGCCGCTGTAGCTACTAGACGGATTGGATGAAGTGAAGGCAATGGGTGAAGGAAAGTTGCTTATAGGATCTCCATAACCTTGTAATTTAGCAGAGAGGTGCTCATTGAGGCAATAGGCCCACACCCCCACCACTAATTGGTGAGGATGCCTTGTGCACCTCCCCATGTTGACCACCAATAGACTACTACATAAACTTCAAATTGCATTACTCTTGTATTAGCACATCTTGATTATGCAATATCTTGTGCTATGGACAGATTTATTATGCATAATTATCTCCCCCTTTTATAATAGTATAGATTATCTCTAGTAAAACGGCGCCGCCTTCGGCAGCGACATGGCCTTTCTTACCCTCAAAACCCTTGCTCTTGACATATTTCATAAAGGCGGATCAAGAAAAGTACTCTCTCTCTCTCTCTCTCTCTCTCTCTCTCTCTCTCTCTCTCTCTCTCTCTCTCTCTCTCTCTCTCTCTAGGTTTAGTGTAATCCCACCTTGATAACTTTAAATCCACCTTTTTTTATAAAGTTGGAGGTGAAAAAGCTGACAAATGTTGGAAATTTTCGTATGTATTTGTCAAGACGACACACGTATGAGACCAATATAATATTGAGTACAAACACTTGCTCTTACCATGACACACACGGTATTTATGAGGTGATATTTGGGTTTAGAGCTTCTAAACCCATAGCTCATGGTTGTACAACTTAGCCTTTGGGGAGAGAGAGAGAGAGAGAGAGAGAGAGAGAGAGAGAGAGAGAGAGAGAGAGAGAGAGAGAGAGGACTGGGAACCTGCAAGAGAAGAGGCCCTCCCAACTATGTGTAATCAAGTAAAATTCTTGTGTAGCTGAAATAACTTTCTTCTCGGCTATCTTTAACTAGAAGTGGAAGTGAATGATTTTTCCATCTGTTTTAGCGTTAGTTTGTTTCCTTTATCCTATATAATTTCAACATAGTCATATTATGTATATATGGGCAAAGAGTGGATATCAAGATGCACATATTGACCTTTCAACTTTATTTAATCTATGATCACTTATTTTCTATGTCTCTATCTTCATGTCAACTTTATGAGGTCTTCCATTTGGCTTGCAAGCACCTCCCCACTCAACTCTAGTCAATGATCTCCTATCCTTCATCACCACACACGTGTGCTGCCTTCATCTTATAGCTCTAATTATAGCCACATTTGGTGTCTTGGACCTCTTCTATCATTGATTTAAGACATGTTATTCAAGAGGGAAATGGCATAACCAATCTACACCACTTGGATGATAGAAAGAGAGAGAGACCTTGGAGTTCCCATGGCTCTGGTACTGATAGGTCAAGGGAGTCACTATGCTCACACACACACACACACACACACACACACACACACACACACATACAGAGCACCCTTGAAGCTGTTATTGAGGAGCTTGCCACATGGCCTCTTCCCTCCAAGGAATCCATTTTCCTAACCTTCAGACATGCCCCATGTGATCGACCACTTCTTTTAAGGCTTTTTGGATTGTTACAACTTGAAATTCCTCCGGCAACATGTAATGATGAAGGCTTGGAATGCTCCGTAGAAGAAAAATACTACTTTACTCAGACAGAGATACCCTTTCAATTGAAAATGTCGATAAACCCATGATTAGGATCATAAAGGGATCATAAATGGTAGCTCAACATCCACCAACTTCACATGCAGCCGTATGAGCTTGGGGCAAAGGAAGAGGGAGTTAGAAGCAGTGTTCGGGAAAAATCATTTTCATAAACATACAAAAGTCCCTTCAAGACAATTATGAACCGGAAATTTTACAATACTAGCCATTATTTTTGCAAAATTACACTAATTTTCATGTACCTTAATTGGAGTTTTCTCCTTCTTGCCCTCCCCTCAACCGGCTACTTTGATTTTGCAACCGGCTCAAGGCTAAGTTGAAGCACACTTTTCCCTAACATTGGTTAGAAGAGGGGGGAAGGGGGATGTTGAGTATGTCCTACATGCAGAGAACGTGGATTTAGTCTTATTCCTCCCTTTGTAGATGCGACTGTTGACCCCTTTAATTTGTGCTTGAGTAGATTTTTAAAAACCTTTTCTCTACAATGGTGTCAACTACATTCACCCATATAGTAACACTACTTATTCAAGACCTGAATCACAACATCGTAAGGGAAGTGGAGTGACCTCGGTTTGTCTTGTGAATATCGACAGGGATTCGAGGAGTCGAGTGTGTGATCATTGAGTATAGATATGCTTGTCCTTCAAGCCTTTGCTCTATTGCTTGCAACACCGACCTTGTGCTTCCCACCTCTTGCATTGTTCTGCCTCCTCCTTCAAGGGAAAAGTGGGGTCTCACGAGTTGATCAAGGCTCTTGATCAAGTCTAGTCTGATCATAAGCCTTGAAATAATTTTCTGCCTCAAAAATACGTATTTCACCTGCTCCGACCGCTAGCGGCTAATGATCTCGACATGGTTTCATCACTCATTGCCATAGATGAATCTCTCGCACTCTTTGCTTCCAAGTAACTTTCATCAGTAAACTCTCTCATTTTGGAAGAAACCATACCTTCAGAGCGCAAAGTGAGTTGCGCGCTCCTAGTTTGCATAGATCTCCATGAAACCTGGGGCTCACAGGATCAGCAAAAAGAGTTGCTGCATTTGTATGGACTCCGCCTACAGTCCAAATAACGAAATGGGAAAGGGAAGGTGGGAAGTAGGGTGTACAGAATGTGTGAGCAAGATGCTTTGAGTGCTTGGATTAGGGCTTAGAAAGGGAGAGAAATAGACCTCAATATTTGGAGAGAGAGAGAGAGAGAGAGAGAGAGAACACCACACCCTCCTAAGAACACCTCTCACGTGAGAGATATCATCTCACGAGCTCGCCTGCATTGAGCAATTGAAGGCCGAGGCCACCGAGCATGCATAGATCAGGAGCTCTAGGTCTGTGAATGCACTTCCACTACAAGTTTTAGACATTTTTACACCTATGAAAATTTAGCGTAAATATCACTTTTATCACTCTAAAGTGTGAATAACGTTTTTTAGACTCCATTTGAATGTAAATATTATGGCTTTTACACATGGCACTTTTCCTACATCCCTTTTCTTCGAGTGAAAAATTGAACTATACTTTTTTCTAGCAATAAAATAGGAATTTCTAGGTAGAAATAGCAACTTTCTTACGTGTAAATATTTATACCTTAAACAAGCTCATGTGTTTTTTTTGCAATGAGTATATTTACTTACCTTCGAGTAGCATTTCAACGGAATTTTTTTTAATACAACTATACACGGCATGAATTTTTCTCACACAATCACAACTTTATTTTCATTGGACATTTTCATAATTTTTTTCACTCTTATTTGAGCTCCACTCTTAAATAGTTCTAAGTAGCTGTCTTTCACAATAGGTATTTTTCTTGTGATCTAAATTTTTTCTATGAGGATCAATGACTAACTTTAACCTATGTACATACCAACAGCCATATTGAAGGAAAAAAGAATTCCTTTTTCTTCCTTCCAAGCTGGATCTTTAAGCCGGTTGTTGTTGCTTCCACTATGGTTTCTTGGTGGAATGGCTTCTCTCTCTACACCAATGCCCATGTATCTGTGCTTCTCAAGCTATGCTCCACCGTCCTCTTGAAACTTTGGAAAGGGCCTGACAAGTGCACAAATCTCTCAACTCCTTAATCCATCTCAAGAGTGCTTCTACCTCAACACATGAATAGAGATCACATCTGTTGGAATTAGGGTTGCAGAGAAACACACACAGCTTGGAGAAGACGAAGGAAGCTCAAGGCACACAATAGAGAGTGTGTTACTTAGTATGCAATGGAAAGATAGATAGCCCTAGAGTGATGGGCGTATATACAATGCACGGGGGAAAAACCTCCTAAAGAGGGAAAAAATGCCCCGGCGGTCCTAGTGTGTTCACACACATCACTACCACATGTATATGGTAACAAATCCCCCCTGGAGTGATGCGGTGAACGAGAGCTGGCACATGAGTAAAGGGAAGTGCCATGCCCTAAGGACATGATCAGTCCACAAAGGGGAGTAAGCCCAAAGCTTTGCGGAAAGCTTCAAGATTCTCACGAGACAATGCCTTTGTGAAAAGATCTGCAAGGTTGTCCTGTGTTGGCACATAAGCCAAGCTGATCTCTCCTGCTGAGAGCCTCTCCCTGACATAGTGGTAATGCACCTCAATGTGCTTTGTGCGAGCGTGAAAAACTGGGTTCCTCGCAACTGCCAATGTGCTCTGACTGTCAGTGTAGATAGTGTTGGCAGTGTCCTGTCCAACACCCAAATCAGCCATAAGGCGTCTGAGCCATACACACTCAACCGTAGCTGTGAAGACTTCCCTATACTCAACCTCACAACTCAAAGTGGCCACAGTAGGTTGCTTCTTGCTCAACCATGATATACATGAACTGCCAAGCATGAAACAGAAACCACTTGTGGACACTCGCGTGTCAAAACAACCAGCCCAATCTGAGTCTGAAAAAGCATGTAAGTCTGGCGGCAATGATCCCCCCTTGGGATAAAACAAGCCAAGATGTAAAGTGCCACTAAGTTAGCGGAAAATCCTCTTGACAGCCTGCCAATGCTTAGACCCTGGGCTATGCATAAATCTACTGACCTGTGAGACTGCAAACTGAATATCCGGCCTCGTGTTGCATACATAAATGAGGTAGCCAACAGCAGTTTGGTAAAGAGTGACATCAGCAGGATCACCAGCATCATGTAGACTCAACTTCAAACCTGTTTCCATGGGAGTGGCAATAGATTTGCAATCCTCAAGTCCAAACTTACATAGCAATGCCTCTATGTAACTTTTCTGACACAAGGCAATACCACCATCACACTGCTTAAACTGTATACCCAAATAATGATTCAACAGCCCCAAATCTTTCATATTGAAAGTAGCATTCAAATCAGCCTTAAATTCAGCAATATGTCTCTCATTTGGTCCAGTGATTAGCAAATCATCAACATAAAGAATCACAATGAGAAGTACATCAGCCTCACACTTTACATACAATGTGCTTTCTGTTGGATTGTTACGAAAGCCTTTTTTTACCAAATGAGTGTCGGCTTTCTCATACCAAGCACGAGGAGATTGGTTCAACCCATACAAAGCCTTGTTACATTTGAAAACTTTGTCCTCTTGTCCTTTTATGACAAAACCGCGAGGCTGCGTTAGATAAACTTCCTCAAATATGTCACCATTCAAGAAAGCAGTGACAATGTCTGATTGATGTACATCCCAACCAAAATGAGCTGCCAATGCACATAGAAAACGCACACTAGTCATACAACAAGTGGGAGCAAAAGTCTCTTCATAGTCTATGCCTTTTTGCTGTGCATAACCTTTTGCAACAAGTCGAGCCTTATGGCGATCGATCTCACCATCCGGTTTGCGTTTCAACTTGTAAACCCACTTCGTACCAATGGCCTTTTTGCCAGGAGGCAAATCACATAAAGTCCATGTGTCATTTTCTATAAGTGCATCATATTCTGATTGCATGGCAGCCATCCAATTTTTTCAATTTTGTGCTTCATCAAAATTCAGAGGCTCCTCAACATCATGTAAGCTAGACACAGCCAAAGCATAACAATATGATGCATAAGATGCATGGCGAGAGCCTAAACGAGTACGACTAGACAAAGGTGCATCCAATTTACTGTCACGCAAAGTGTGCACCAGCCATTTGGGTAAACCTCTAGCCTGCTCATTTTCAGCCCTTTCCTCATCAAGTACATCATGTACATCTGCATCAGTAATAGGCTGATCTAAAACATTTTCAGAAACCCCCATAGGGTGTACATTTTCCTCATTGGAACTTACATTCGTATTTCCACCACTGAAAAGAGGCAACAAAGTGTCATAAATGTCCTGTGAGCTTACATTACTGTCTCTAGTACATGACAGCAAGGGCTGAACAGAATCTTCCACAAACACTACATCCCGTGACACCAGAATACGTTTTGTTTGCAGATGATACAACCTGTAACCTTTGCTTTCAGCACTATAAACAAAAAAAATACATTTGACAGCCTTATCATCCAATTTTCTATGCTGCACTTGTGGCACCAAAGCATATGCCAAACAGCCAAAAACACGCATGTGCTCAATAGAAGGCTTTCTATCATGCCATGCTTCATATGGAGTAATAGACTGCAAAGCTTTCGTAGGACACCTGTTAAGTACATAAGTGGCACACATAATGGCCTCAAGCCAAAAAGAATGTGGCAAAGCTTGACTTTTGACCATACATCGTGCCATTTCCGTCAGTGACCTGTTTTTCCTCTCAGCAACACCATTTTGCTGAGGTGTATAAGGCACTGTACATTGGTGTTTTATCCCACGACTAGCCAGAAATGCATTAAATTCATGAGATATATACTCCCCCCCTCGATCAGAACGGAGTGTGCCCATAGTACATTTCGAGACATTTTCAGCCGAAGCGAGAAATTGTTTGAAGCACATAAAAACTCCGGAGTTCGCTTTAAGTGGAAATACCCATGCATGCCTAGAGTAATCATCAATGAAAGTCACGAAGTACAGGTAATTGCCCAAGGACGGAGTTTGCATTGGCCCACAGACATCACTATGCACAAGCTGCAACCTGCATGTGGCCCGAACTGAACCATCCTTTGGAAACTTAGAACGCCGCATCTTACCCAAAATACAGCCTTCACAAACATGTTTGACAGGTGCTTCAAGAGGTGGCAAAGAAGAAACCATATCAGATTACTGCAAACGCAGCAAACTGGCAAAATTCAGATGACCAAAACGTGCATGCCAAAGTTTTGCATCTGAAATAGCCCTTGAATCTACAACAGCATTTGCAAAATTTTGTCCACACTTGTCATACAAAGTGAGCTTATACAGCCCACGGCACAAAAGCCCAGATGCAACAATTTCATCACCAAAACTGAGATCATGAACTGTACATCTGTCACCCACAAATTTGACTACAAGTCCAAGCCTAGCAAGTACGGATACAGACAAGAGATTCTTCTTGATCCCAGGTACATAAAGTGCATCAACAAGTGTGAAGGAACTGCCATTAGCAGCAGTGAGCACAATCTTTCCAACTCCCTGAACTGGATAGGAGGCGTTGTTGGCACAAGTGACTGAATTCCCATGAGGGACAGACTTGAGAGAGGTAAAAAATTCATGATGTGAGGTAATGTGCTTTGTAGCACCACTGCCGAAATACCACACATGTGAATCTGCAGCAACTGACAAGCATGCATCATGGACAGCAGGATTGTAAGTGCACTCTGCGCTAAAAGCCCATTCTGCATCAACATCAGCATTACAGTCTCCTTTCACAGAAGACTCAACAATGGCTGCATTTGTAGTGGAACCAGCATTTGCAGTGGAACCACCCTCTTTCTTCTTAGCCTCTTTGGCCTTCAACTTAGGACACGACTTGATCAAGTGATCATTGGCTTTACAATAATGGCAACGCATCTTCTTTTTGCCCTTATCACCAGAATTGCCAGACGAAGTGCTGCCAGTAGAAGCATTAGGAACAAAATTTTTGCCACTCGCAGCAGAACCATAAGAAGTGGTTGCATTACTGTTACCACCCTTTCTTTGAGAAGCAATAAAAGCCTGTTCAACTGCACGCGCTGCCTAGTCCTGTTTTTTCTGGAAAGTGACTCTTGCAACAGCAATGTGCATAATGCATCAAACTTGACAACTTCAAGATTTCCTTGGGTCATAAGTCTCCAAGTACTAGCAAAAGTCTGGTAGGAATCTGGTAAGGCATCAAGAACAGTCTGCACAAGGGAACTATCTGAAATGACTTCACCTACAGAAATAAGCTGCTCATTGATATCCTTGACACTAGCAAGGAAAGTGTCCATATCATCTTCCTCATGCATAATCTTCGACTCCAGCTCTTTACGCAGCAAAGCAATTTTAGCCTCATTGCGGCTTGCATAAAGACCTGCTAAAATATCCCAAGCCTATTTTGCAGATTTTGATGAACGAAGGTGAGGAACAATGGTGCGCTTCACAGACAACGCAATCAATGCATGAGCCTGCGCATCCTTAACATCCCAACGAGCTTGTTCTGTCGTAGGCAAAACAACTCTAACAGTTGCAATCCTTGCAGCAAGACCTGCAACATCCTCAACATCGCCTACATCCTCAGAACCAGGTTGTACATCAATGCCCTGCACAATGTTCCAGACACCCTTTGACACAAGAACATGTTGCATCATATAAGCCCACATAGGGTAGTTGTCCCCATCCAACCTGTCCTCAGCAGCAAACATCTTGAACACATCTGTGTTGTTGTTGTCAGCCATGGTAAATGCTGCACCTGATGTGAAAACTGCCCGAAAATAGGAGAAAGGGAGCGGGAACAACTTGTGCTATATAGCACAAACCGTAGAAGACTATAAGGCACCTGTAATGCAGAAAACGGCACTGACAGAAAATCTGCACAAAATGACGAAATAGCCTGTGCAGTACTGCCTGTAGTGGAAACGGAGGCCGAAATGAGCCCAAATCAAAATTCTGAGCAGACCAAGCTCTTCGAATCTCCCAAAATATTTGTCGACCTGCGAACGCTCGCCAAAGCTCACTGAAATCGGAGAAAGTGAGTAGGCGTGTGCTGGAGCAGCTGGCGACTAAGCCCGGGAGGACGTGACCTGCTCTGATACCAATTGTTGGAATTAGAGTTGCAGAGAAACACACACAGCTTGGAGAAGATGAAGGAAGCTCAAGGCACACAATAGAGAGCGTGTTACTTAGTGTGCAATGGAAAGATAGATAGCCCTAGAGTGATGGGCGTATATACAATGCACGGGGGAAAAAACCTCCTAAAGAGGGAAAAAATGTCCCGGCGGTCCTAGTGTGTTCACACACATCACTACCACATGTATATGGTAACAACATCAACCTAATTTATGTTATCTTTTTTACATTGCTTACTGATGTGGTGTAGAGCTTCAACATGTGCTCATACGGCTACCACATGAGTGTGATGTCATCGGGGTGGCCATCCTTCATATGGGTGGGCAATGTATGTAAAGAGAAAATAATGTTTGACGCTTGAACAAGATATTCAAATCTTGCACTATCTATTTTCATGGCTTGTTTTTTCCACTTCTAAAAGATTACCACAAGAAAAGATGAAATATATATATTCTCTTTGTCTACCTTTGATAGCTTCAAACATTTTCTACTTTTAGGTGAGCACAAGTTCCCCCCCCCCCCCCCCCCCCCCCCCCCTCTCTCCCTAACGTGAGCACTACAAGCAAAATAAAATGTGGGCCGCTTTTACCAAAATGAGTATCCACCTGCTATATATAAATTAAGCACTTGTTTAGCAAAGGTTTCTAATGTGATAAACTCTTTAATGTCGAAATATTGAGTGCTACAATGAGTGACCTTATCAATATTTTAATGTCTCTTTCTTCAAACAAGTAGGCATGGCATTGGCATCAATGGCATTCTAAATCGGAGGCCGTCCACGAAGCATCTTCAAACATGTTTCAAAATCTTGCCACTTGTTTTCTCTTCCGATAATCTTTGGTTGCAACTCTCCTCAAAAACCCTAGCTCAACAGCTTTTTGTTATTCATTTATATTGAACACGACAACAACCTTAAAAGATGGAGTAGACCAGGAGGAGCTGCTTACAACGAATACTACATCCCCTATTTCCAGCCATGGTCATGCACATCCAGCATTTCCAGGTTTTAGCAACCAAATTCAAAAAATGGTGTCGCTCATTTCATATATCACCTTGTTTAGTGTCATGTGCAATGGTAGAAAGAAGCACATGTGTAGTATGGCATATGTGGGTAACATGCACTTCTTTTTACAAGGTAAATCCACATCACGTATGTGCCACATGATGCCTAAATTTATGAACCAAGCCTTCAATGTTGTTTCTCCTTGTTAGACGGATAGCTTTGTGACCATGAAATTGGCACAAGAGAACCCACGGGAGTGGTTCCTCGCACTGAATTACTTCGTGCTTGGCCATCCAAGTCTCCAAGAACATTGTGTCAAGCTCAACATATGTGCCCATCCCCTTTACAACTAGCCCAGATGATTTCAACCCCTCTTGGGTTGCAACTCTCACAACCTTGCCTAAATTAGATATGACATTTTCCGAGCTCTCTTCCATGGCCCTAAAGGACTTTGAACATGTTCAATCAAGGTATTCAATAACAATAATTAGACATAAAATACTTACAACACAAAATCACAATGCACTTTCTATATGTGGATTTCAATACTTCCAAATTTCTTATACATCCTCAATTTTTATAGTAGCTACCAATTTCTACATCCCTTCTCTCTCTCTCTCTCTCTCTCTCTCTCTCTCTCTCTCTCTCTCTCTCTCTCTCTCTCTCTCTCTCTCTCTCTCATGGGTTACGGTATGTTGCTTATGGTGCATTCATCGTCACAACAACTTAAGATTTGATGTTGGTAGGTTCAAAGGGATAACAACAATCAACACGATATGTCGCATGTGCTATTCAAAGAAGGCTTTGACATCCACAATGCAGATGAGACTAGATGAACTACCCATTATAACACCCTCTTATTTTTGGGCACCCGTGGTATTAGTGATCACACATACCCCACACAATGCCTACTAGTAATACTTCTAGATTCATCTTAGTATCTCCTTTTTATACTGAGACATGGTATCAAATTCACCAATTTGTAATGGGTTGGTCTCATGGGTCATTTTGGCCTCTTGGAGACATTAATATACCATTTCATGTCATTTCATCTCTCTCTCTCTCTCTCTCTCTCTCTCTCTCTCTCTCTCTCCTCCCCACACACACACACACCAATTTGTACATCCCTCTTTCACCAACTTGTAACAGATTGGTCTCATAGGTCAATTTGGCCTTTTGAAGGCGTTACTATGTCATTTTATTTTGTTTCCCCAATATAGGTCAGTTTGGCCTTCTCAAGAAGATAATATATCATTTATTTCATTTCCCCATAGAATATAGATTATGTGGGCCTTCTAAAGGCGTTTTTGTCTACCAACACAAGCCATTTTGGCGTTTAGAAGGTGTCAATGTAACATACCATCCCTCTCTCTCTCTCTCTCTCTCTCTCTCTCTCTCTCTCTCTCTCTCTCTCTCTCTCTCTCTCAATAGGGTTTCTCTTACTAGCTTGTCCATAGTCAACATGATCCTCGACGACAAGCGTGTCACAGGTTGTTATGCTGCGGTTTTTCTGTATACAACAAGATTTTCCTATCTGGCTATTAAACAAGTGCAATCCTTGTAAGTAGAAACGGCCATTCCATGCACACACTGGGTCCTTAGGCGCGGTACAATTAGTATAACAGGTAGCGGCGTTTTCCCATGATGTTAAGCTTGAGAACGTCGCGGCCTACTACTGTAGGCTAAGGCCGGGGGCTCAGACGAGTCGGAGGCAAGCAAAATGAAAGGGACGCCAGTCATGCAAGGTGTTATCTGATTCAAAAAAATCTACATGCTTGATATCCGCACCCACACAAAAACTGGTGACACCCCCCTCTCGGAAACCTTGCACTTCACTCGCTTTTCAGCGTGAAATGCGGTGCGTCATGATCGAACCTGCGTGGACGTGATGGCAGCCTTCAACCCCACCACTCGCCTACTGCTTTGTCATTGATATTGACGCTTGAAAACAAAGATTATATGTTGGTGCCGCCTTTTTGAAGCCGTGCTCTGAACCCGAGCTAAATTTATGGCCAAGCGCCCTTATTGTTTTGAGAAATCGTGCCAATATGCAGAGGGAGCAGTAGCGCCCGACGCTAGCCTCGTCACTATATGGCACGGCTCCGGGCCAAGGAGATCTAGGGCCCAAATTTGGGGGGCAAGGCGGCTTTAATCTTCGTCGTCGGATCACACAGTGAACTAGGGGTGGACTGAGGGTGAACTAGGGGCGGGTAATTATAAACTAGGGGTGGACTGAGGGTGAACTAGGGGCAGGTAATTATAAACTAGGGGTGGGTGAACTGGGAGTGAACTAGGGGCGCCTAAACTAGGATATGATCATGTGCCATGCCAACATGAACAGTGACGCGCACTAGCGTGGTGGTAGGGCTTGTCTTGAGCATGACCTCTACACCCTTGGCTATGGAAGATGAAGGGCAACTAAATGAAGGATGATGGCCATAATCCTCATGTGAGTCTTCGCCATCAACTCCCACCTATCCGCCATGTGCTCTACCACTCTCTCCCTTCTCATTCCCCTACCCTATGCTCCCCATTTCATCGCCTAATTCTCTAAATAAAGCTTGAGGTTTTGTGAGTATGTTTTCTTGCAATGTTTTGCCCATGTGAGGTGTGCGGAATCGCCACCCAGTCTTGTGTTTTGGAGTGAGCTTGTGTATGTGTGAAGGGTGTGCGGATTCGCCATCCTTTTGTGATGCCTAAGTACTAAGCCGCTATACCCCCTCCCTCACTCTCTCTCACTTGATCTCATTCCCTTTCCTTTTCATCATTACTCCCAAGCATCCATCTCTCTTGGATGAAAACTTTGTTATGGTGGTGTGTTGTTTGCGTCCTAGCCACTGAAGCTAGGTGGTGCCCCCTGTTTGCTTTACCATGACAGGCTCGAGGCGTGCCATTCAGTCTCCGGTGTTTTAGAGGCCGTCGGGGTTCTGGGTTTGCTTTGCTCCCGTCATTTGGTGCCCCCACTGAGGATCTTTTCATGAAACCCTTCAGTTTACAAGATTGAAACCCTTAAACTATTGTGAATGGATGAATGGCTAGCAGGATTTGCTAATTGGACGACAGAAGAAGAAGAGCTTCAAGCACAACTAGACGAACTCTGCATCTCCATCGAAGCTCGAGTGCCAGGCATAACGGTAATCGATTTGCAGTGGGAGAGTCAACCAACACGCCAAACCCAGTGGATATACATAGGCCAAGTGCCAAGAAGAAGAAGGAGAAGGTCGAAACCATGTCCGCAACCTACAACCAACCCACAACAACAAAATGGAAGGAGCTCTACACAATAGAGAATCAACACTATTCTACTTTGAGAATCGGGTAACTCAAGTCACCAAGGTAATTATCACAGTCAGTTTTCAAGTCGCACCTGATGCTGCAGCACAGATAACGGAAGCATTGGCTCACACTCTCACTAGAGAAACTATGGATCTACTGAGTTTGTTTCAGGAAAGAACACCACCCTCTCCCACAAGCTTGGACAGTGACTAAGCACCTCTAAGATTCACATGAATCAATACAACCTACCTCAAGACAGATCACACATACCAACACGTGTACGCTCAATCAAGGTAATACTGGATTTGAAGGCTCGCTACTAGCACGTCATTGACACCATGCCGGGTGGGGAGCGGTTTTTGGAGGTTCTGGCATCAGATCAACCATTTGTCTTACCTTTGGTACAAGGCAATGTACCGTTTGAAGTTTTAATCTATGTCCTAGTATAAGAGGGTATACACGCCTCCTTGTAAAGAAGAAAAAAACTTTTGCAAGTTAAGCAGTGTGTCTTTCTATCTCTCTCTCAGTAATCATGGCAAGTGTAGCATTTCCAACATTTAAAGGAAAGAAGGGGGAGGATTTGGTAATAGACTTCCTAGATGACTTTGAAGTAGCATGTGTAGTGAGCAACAAAGATACGGATGAATCCCGGGTTAGAATCTTTAAGAATCTCATGAATCTAGAAGCTAGATCATGGTACAATGCACTTCCACAAGCAACCAAGGATGACTGGGAACCCTTAAAAACCGCTTTTAAGAGGCGCTTTGGGGGAGGCACCACTTCAGAAAAGTTGTGGGACAAGTTGAGAGACTTGAAGCAGGAGGGTCTTTTAGAATATGCCACCTATGAGTCCAAATTTGTGGATTTGTGGGAACGGTGGGTTGAGTCACTGGCTAGAGGGGAAGCTGCACCCGATTTCCTAAAAAAAGATCAGTTCACGCATGGCTTATGGCCGCTTCTCAAGGAGAAGGTGAAAGGTAGATTCCCGGCTACGTACGAGTTAGCCGTTGAGATTTCTCGCCTTAAAGACAAGAAGCTGCGAATGAAAGCCAAAGAAACCGAGTCAACAAAATCAGGAACATCGCGTCAACCAGCAACTACGACAACCACCATTCCACCACCACCACTGGCTCTTGGGGTAAGAGATGACCAACAAGATATGTTGACCCATATTACTGACCAACTGCAGAATTTGTCTATCCACTTAATACAACAAGGGAGGAGTCAAGAAAGAGATCAAGACCCTGGAAGAGCACGACGACAAAACAGGGAGTATCATTGCTACAACTGCGGAGAAGACGGTCACGGTATGTACTACTGTCCCAAACCACGACAAAACTATAATAGAGGAGGTAGGAGGAACCAATTGTCACCCCCTAGAGAAAGAACATCCCCACCCCGAGCACCACCCCCACCAACACAAATTCTACGTCCACCCCAGACACCACTACAAGCATCCATCCTACCTCTTCCACCAGCCCCACCACCTGATGGCCCTGTAAACATCATAAGGCTAGAAGAGAAAGGAAAAGCCATAGTAGTGGATCCACCCAGAGCAAAGGAGAGGGACAAGGGTAAGGAGAAGGTAACCTTTTTAGAACCACTTGAAGACATGACTGTGAAAAGAGCTAGGAGGGAGAAAGCTACACAATCAGATGATGAGAGAAGCATGAGAGGAGAAACTAGCAAGAGGCCATCCAGGCCATGACGGAAATTGGGCATCACCGACTTCCAGCTAGGGGAAAGTTCTAAGCCCTATGATCTAACATTGGATGTGGCAGAGCAAGGACCGAAGATTACATGGCCACAGCTGCTACATCTTGCACCAAAAGTAAGGCGAAAATGGTCTAAAATGGTAAGTACAAGACGCTCCAAAACAAAGGTAGCCGGAGCAATTTCGGGATGCAACATGGATGACATCCTTCCAATTGTCGACATAAACATAAAAGGAAAGAGGGTTGGAAACACCTACATTGATGGAGGTGCACAAATATGTGTAATGAGTGAAGCTATGATGCTTCGATTAGGGCTCGAGGTTGACAGGCCTTCTCCATGCAAGGTAAGATGGCAAACAACGCAAAAGTAAAGTGTGTGGGTGTGGTAAGTGCTGTGAAAATTAAAGCTTTCAACACTGAGGTAGAGGTAGATGTTTTTGTAATGCCTACTAAGGGGGAGGGCTATCCACTAATTTTGGGAAGGCCATGGTTGATGGCCATGAAGGCAAAACAGGACTGGGGTACTGGCCTTCTACGCATGACCGGTAAGAAAGGGGAGACAATCTACTACGACATGAGGATTGGCAAGCAGAAGGAAATGAATCTGGAAACATCGGCAGATGAAACCACTAGCGAATCTTCCAGTTCTGAGGAGGAGACCACATCCACCGACGAAAGTGACAGTTCCATTGATGTGATGGGTATCATTATGAAGGATCCACAAAGGGTAAGCACAACTGGTGATCCATTACCAAAAGGGAAACCCAATGAAGAGGAGAGAAAATCACCTGGCCTAGGAGGAAGTAGGTTGAAGGGTATGTTGTCTACGAAATTAACACTTGAGGAGAAAGATAGTTTTTTGCAAATGTTGATGGGATTTCCTAACCTGTTCATTGACAACTATGAAAGAATCACAGGCATTACAGTGGTGGAACATCATATTAAGCTGAAGGAAGGGGTAAAACCAGTTGTGCAAAAGCTACGACGATTGGGGGTCATGCAAGAAAAGGCACTCTTGGCCGAGGTAAGGAAACTGCTGGAGGCGGGATTCATCTATCCTGTAGAAAACTCAGAATGGGTGTCACCCGTAGTGGTGACGCCTAAAAAGAATGGTAAGTGGAGGGTCTGTGTTGACTACAAACCACTAAATGCAGCTACAAAGAGAGACCACTTTCCTCTCCCTTTCTTGGATGAAATTCTGAATGAAGTAGCGGGTTTTGAATGCTATACCGTCTGTGATGGTTATTGTGGATACTTTCAAATACGCATAGCCTTGGAAGATCAGCTAAAAACCACTTTTATCACGCCATGGGGTTGTTTTGCATACAGGGTTATGCCATTTGGTCTCACAAATGCACCTGCCACATTCCAAAGATATGTCACATATGTTTTTCAACCGTTCTTTGGAACATCCATAAGAGTGTTCATTGATGATTTTTGTATATATAGCTCCCGTATTTCACATTTAGAAAAGGTAACTGAAGGTTTGGTCAGGTTGCAGAGCCTAGGTGGGCAATTAAATGTGGATAAATGCCACATTGGGGGGAGTAAAGTCATTCTACTAGGCCATGAAATTTCAGCAAAAGGTATCAACGCCAACCCAAGTAAGGTGTCCGCACTCATAGCCCTACCTTCACCAATGACCGCACGTCAACTGGTCTCTTTTCTACAGAAGGTGAGGTACTTAAGTAGATTCATACATCTACTATCACAACTTGTTCTACCACTGCAACAACTCACTCAAAGATCAACTTTCACTTGGGACGAGGAAAGTGAACATCACTACAACAAGGTAAAGGAGGTTTTAGCCACTCTGCCAACTATCTCACCACCTAAGTGGGATGAAAAATTCTATGTCACCTCAAGTGTTGGTGATGACTCATTGGGGGCTGTGCTACTCCAAAAGGATACGACGACATCTTTCATGAGGCCAATCTACTTCTCTAGTCGAATGATGACAGCAGGAGAGAAAGGTTTCACCCATGTGGAACACTTAGTCCTAGCTCTTAGATTTGCAACTACAAAGTTTAGGTCATATTTGCTACCTAAGCAATTTGTGATTCTAACCACGGATGAAATATTTCCCTATGTTGTACAACACATGGATGTGTCTACTAGAATTACTAAATGGCTAGTTCGTCTGCAAGAGTTTGACTACACGGTACAGGTAGAAAGCACGACAAGGGCAAGTTTGGGGGGACTCATGACCTACCAAGTCTTTGAAAGGAAGGAGAAGTCCGATTACCTCCAGTACCAGCGATGGTAGAAGGAGCATACTCTCTCTACTTTGATGGAGCCTACAAGCGAGCGTCCGACAAAGCAGCTGCAGGCATACTGGTCTTTGATGACAAAGGGACAAAGGTATTTTCGTTGGGCCAATTGTTAGATTCACATTCTAACAATGAAGCTGAGTATGCAGCACTAACCAAGGGTCTACAATGGTGCGTCTCGCAAGGTGTACAACGCCTTAATGTATTTGGGGATGCTCTACTTCTGGTAAGGCAAGTAAATGGAGCATGGACATGCAAGAATCCTAGTTTAAGGACTCACTTAAGTGGTGTAAGAACCTTGTTGGGTAAGTTTGAAGAAGTTCAAATACACCATATCCCAAGGGCTCAAAACCAAGAAGCAGATGCCCTAGCAAGTGAAAGACTACAGGAAGTGGTGGTTGGAGCAATAAAACTAAAGCTCCCTCTATTTCAAGGCAGTGATGCCTTGCCTGACATCATGCATTTTTTGGAAACAGGGGAATGCCCATCAGATTTAACAAAGGGACAGAAGCAATGGCTGACGTGGAAGGCCACAAGGTATCGACTCATCAATGACGGTTTGTACTGTAAGGGTAAGGACAAAATACTCAGGAAGGTCCCTCTCTCTCAGGAAATCACGGGAGTAATTGCTAGCTGTCACGATGGGGTTTGTGGTGGTCACTTTGCCCTAGACATAACAAGTAGTAAAATCTTGCAAGCAGGCTTCATATGGCCTAGCCTCAACCCTGATGTACACCACTGGTGCAAAACATGTAAGTTGTGTCAAAAGGCCGGCACTAGGTCACTTATGCCTGAACCACAGACACCTATTCTCTCATATGGCCCATTTGAAAAATGGGGTATTGATGCCATTGGGCCATTACCTAGGGACAACTCAGGAAAATTCTACATTATCATGGGGGTCGACTACATGACTAGATGGGCAGAGGCTACAGCCACCACTAGAATCACAACGGTAGAGGTAGATAAATTTATCTACGAGCACATATGTTGTAGGTTTGGCACACCTTTAGAGATCATCTCTGATAGAGGGCCAGGTTTCAAGCAGACTTGGTAGGAGAATTAATGCAGAAACTGGGCATTACAAGGAGGCACTCTTCACCATATTACCCTCAATGTAATGGCCTAGTTGAAAAGGTAAATGGAATGGTTTCTAAAATTATTACCAAGCAGGTAAACAATCATCCTGGAGACTAGGATAAGTATCTACTACCAGATTTATGGGCCTACAGAACTTCATTTCGTACATCCTTGGGATTCACACCGTATCATCTAGTATTTGGTAAGGAAGCAATCTTCCCCATTGAAGTGCAACTACAAAGTCTCAGAGTAATGGCAAGCCAGCTTCAACAGCCCAACATGCATTTGAGAGATCACATCATCAACTTGGAAAGACTGCAGCTGGACAGAGAAGAAGTAATAAATTATTATACAGCACAAGCAGAGCATAGACGGCTTAGCTTTAACAAGCATCTCCGGAAAAAATAATTGAAGAAAGAAATGTTGGTGCTCCGCTACGACAATCGCTTCGACACGCGCAAGGATAAGAAACTCCTACTCCGACGGGAAGGTCCTTTCATCGTCAGGAAAAAGTATGCCAATGGAAGCTACCAGCTTATGGAGGCTGATGGAAAACTTCATAAAACCAGGGTAAATGGTTGGCGACTTAAACCTTATTTTCTTCGATTTGCCCAGGCTCCACCTATTGACATTACAGATGAGGACACACCATCAGCCGCCACCTCCGACGATAATGATCAAACAGATGAGCTAGAGACATGAATGCCTCTAGCCAAAAGGGGAGGGCTAATGATGGGGGCTTTTCACAAGCCAAGCTCCCATACCCCTCTTCTCTCGTCCCCACCCCATGAAAACCCCCTCTTATGGAGGGAGTGATAAAAGGCATTGGAAAAAGTAAGAAAAAATAAAGTATGATTATGTAAATATATAAGAAAGGTAAAATAGGCCACCTCATGCCTGCGGGGTAGCCCATCCCCACCTTGCCTCCTTTTTCTGCACTGTAGCCCCGCCGGGTGTCCCTTTTCCTCTCCTCCACTCAAAAGGTCAACCCCCTCTCTCTTACCTTTGTCCTTTCTCCTTTCTCTCTCCCCTCAAGCTACCCCACCTCTCACCAATAATGCATTATAACTCACCAATAATGCACCCTAACTCACATGCAACTTACCCTATCTTCCAAAATAGTATACCCCACCCCCTCTTTCTCTCTCGTATCATATCCCATGACCCAAATACCCCCCTCTCTCTAAAGGGCGCCATGTCTCTTGTCTTGTAGCTAAATAACCTCCCCCACACTCACACACACTCAATTTCACTAAAAAAAGTGCCCACAGACCCATCCCCACCCGGTGGTTACCTGATTTTTCTTGTGTTCACACACATCTGTACACAGATTCAACTCTAAGCACTCTCCCCTCTCTCCCCTCTTGTAATTACTTTATTGTCCATGTCACCTCTCACTTTTTTTTCATCAACCCATCTCTCTCTCTTAGTCTCTCTCTCATGAGACTGCTGTTCTGGCACATATACACACAGCCAGACAAGTGGGGCCCACAATCACATGGCCTATGTAGATAATGAATTCTTCATTTCTAAATTCTAGAATTTCTCCCCCCCCTCCTCCCCTATATAAAGAGGGGTCACCATCACACAAAAACACACAACATCACCAAAGAACACACTATGCACTGTGTGTGCCTAGTGCATACACAGACACCCACACCATCACCATCACCGCAATCACCATGCTTGTCTTGAGCATGACCTCTACACCCTTGGCTATGGAAGATGAAGGGCAACTAAATGAAGGATGATGGCCATAATCCTCGTGCGAGTCTTCGCCATCAACTCCCACCTATCCGCCATGTGCTCTACCACTCTCTCCCTTCTCATTCCCCTACCCTATGCTCCCCATTTCATCGCCTAATTCTCTAAATAAAGCTTGAGGTTTTGTGAGTATGTTTTCTTGCAATGTTTTGCCCATGTGAGGTGTGCGAAATCGCCACCCAGTCTTGTGTTTTGGAGTGAGCTTGTGTATGTGTGAAGGGTGTGCAGATTCGCCATCCTTTTGTGATGCCTAAGTACTAAGCCGCTATACCCCCTCACTCACTCACTCTCTCTCTCTCTCTCTCTCTCTCTCTCTCTCTCTCTCACTTGATCTCATTCCCTTTCCTTTTCATCATTACTCCCAAGCATCCATCTCTCTTGGATGAAAACTTTGTTATGGTGGTGTGTTGTTTGCGTCCTAGCCGCTGAAGCTAGGTGGTGCCCCCTATTTGCTTTACCATGACAGGCTCGAGGCGCGCCATTCGGTCTCCGGTGTTTTAGAGGCCGTCGGGGTTCGGGGTTCGCTTTGCTCGGTCAACGTAATAAGGAAAATATAAGAATTAGTAGTAACAAGCATATAGATCTTTGGTGTGATGGTAAACTATACCCTAAACATCCTCTAAATAATTCTACGCCTAATTTTTCTAATCCCTCTTCATTACTTAGATTTACAGGTGATGGCTATGGTCGATTATTAGGCTATTGCAATGATCTTTCTTCTCATGCTAAAACATTTAAACATCTGTAGTATCAATCTTTATCTGCTCAATACTCAATATTAATGCAAAAGCACTCTAAATGTCTAGAAGAAATTCAAGAGTTACAATTAAATTTGCAAGAAAAAAGAGCACAATATTAGGGATGAGAGAGAGGGGAAAACGTGTGATGTTGCGGGAGCAACTCACACACCCATGAATTGCATGCAAGCACTACCTAGATCAACATAATGTCAATCGAGGACACAGATGACACGATAGGCACACCGAGGAAATCTCTTTAGCTTGTCAGGCTGAGACCATCCTACACATAGAACACTCTGGAAGGCCAACTAAACCACAATCAAGAACCTCACTACTCTCAACTACACCACCTAGCCACATACACACATACGGAAGGTAACTCACCTAATCATGCCAGATTCGTACGAAACTTAAGGAACACCATCCCCTCACTAGGATACACCTGTCCCTAAGCTTCTACACTCAAAACTCTCACTCTAAACCCGTCTGCGGAAAACGCGTAGGATGACAGAGCAGAATTTTGAAAGTGCCCGAAACTGAAATTTATGAGTACCTATGTAGCCACGATTCTATAGACTACTAGTACGCAGAAAACAGACATTGTTTGATACACTTACGGCCACAAATAGCTCGTAGATGCGTCGGCGTGTGCGCTTTGTCTCGCGTGGAATGCTTGGAGTTGTTGCGTAGCTCTCCTCGAGCCTACAACAATGGTGCAGTCGGATCTCCAATATGTTGAGCGAGCTGGGCATAGCTAGAGGATAAAGCTCACGCTCACTCTCTTTCTCTCTCTCACACAATAGACGGCAATGCTGAAGTTTTTTTATTATGATTAAAGTCTCCCCCCCTTTTACAAAATGACCTAGGTACCTTATATACTAAGGATACCTTAGGTTTAACCAAAAATGGGGTTGAAAGGGTCAAATACAATCTGGAAGTGCCATTGCACTCCGGCTTTGGAAACTAGAATAACTACTCATTACAAATGACGTCTATAGCCATAATCCGCAGCAATTCATAACTCGCAAAAGATAAGACTTTGGTACGAAACTTGAGTTATGTTGTGTTGTTGACCCAGCGGCGGTCAACACTCCCCCCTTCCGCGTTCATGTCACCCCCGACATGACCTGATTGTCGATGGCGATGTGGTCTTTGCTGTCGTTTTGGCTTCATCTGTTGGGCTGCTTGTAACTTTGTCGAACCACAACAAGAACTATGATCCATTAGAGAGGACATGTATCATCATAACCATTCATCTTTTGAGATCCTCTGATTACTTTTATGTCTGCTCTTCTTCATTGGGGACTTCTTTGTTCTTGTGCAATCATGTTGTTAGTGTTGTTTGCGGCTTTGTCATTGTAGGCCATTCTTTGACTCGCCATTGAGAAGAAGTATGCTATGATCTGAAATTGGTGCTCCAATTCATTTGTCACTTGATTTGAGTAGCATTTCCTTATTGTTGATGTAGAAGGAATATGTACAAGAGGATGGTGATAGGTGTCTTTAGATTAGGGTCTAAAACCTGGATGACCAAAGGGAAAAAACCTGGTGGGAAAAAAAATGCCTTTGGTATACGCTCTTATTGGAGTTGAGCAGTTGAACGTGAAGTACATGTTCATGAAAGGTGAGTGCTTGGGTGAAACATGGAAAGAGTTCCTAATGCAAGTGCCAATTATGGGACACTCTATATGCATATGAGAAATTTGTCATCAAAAGCATGCAATGTGAAAGAAGGAGATGATGGGTGTTTCGAGGAATAAATGTAGCACATGTGACATCAAAAGATGTCTCAATAGCTTCCACCTTTCCAAGAAGGGTTGTCGATGTAGAAGTTTCTCCACTCGTATCTCACTGTGCTTAGTACGTGAGTGTCTTTTGGACCTTCTCCTTCACTTCACCAGACTTAAGTACTTAGATTTCGACTCTTTTGCTCACCTATACTAGCATGAGCGACACAACGTAAATATGCTCAACTCTTCCAGCTTGAGCAGTACCTAGAATAGCTAAGACGCTTAGATCACAGAGAATATTACTTGAAGCTTTGAGACTAACACCTCACTCATTTTGTGGCTTAGCTACTCGACTCTGACTTTTATGACTTGTCGGTTGCCTGTTGACACTGCTTTGTGACAAGTTCTTCGGCTGTTGTAGTGGCTACTGAGACATACTTCGTGAAGTTTCATCGTTTCCCTGTACCTTATTCTCATTGTAGTGCTCAGGCCTCTTGTCAGCCTTTTCTTCATGTGGATTATGGATTTTTTTTTTTTCTTAATAATAAACAAATAAAATCTTAAAACAACGCAACAAAAGAAAAAGTCATTCAAATAGAAATCTAAATGCTATATACACTATACACATGTCCCTAGGGGCTCATATATGGATTTTGTCCCCATACTCCTCTGTGACGCTACTATGAGGGCATATACTCTAAATTTTTTCAAAAAATTATCACAATAAAATGCAAAAATTCAATGCATCTCACAAAACATTGCCCTCTAATAGTCATAATGCTAGGTCCGCATTCAGAATGCCTCCCCCCTTCCTATTTGGAGTCATCCTTTACGACAGGGTATCGCAAAGGGTATGTGTTGTGCTTGGGCAATTAAAAGTTGTGCCTATGCAGGCCTTGTAATGTAGCCCTATTATGCATACACAGTCAATGCATGGAAAAGATTTGTGTTGTGCAAGATGTGGGTATAAGAAATTTGCTTATTGGCATTTGTTGGCGAGGCTTCCTATTCTAAGCAATGTAATGGTCTTTGAATCTCTTGTATCGTTGCTTGATTGAAGCGACTTACTCTCTTCTAACTATACTGTAATCGTAGGAAGAATTGTAAGAATTCAAGCGGCGATGCACTGACAGCAATTTTGTTGTTCTTCTTTGGGACCCATTTCTTTGCGATTATTGGCTGTTTTGTTGCTGGCTCTCGTTTGGGAACCCATACTTGCCCGTGCTTCGTTTGTGTTTGAAGAGACTTCTTTGGGATCCACCTTTTTGTTGTGTGAGTCAACAGTGGTCTTTGATTCAGCCCTTGTACGCTTGGTTGGGGACGGGATTCAGGCTTTGAAAGTTGATACTGTGGTTGTTTTGGAATCCAAATGAATTCCTGACTTTTTTGTGCTTGAATCAACTTCAGTGGAGCCCAAACCTGAGTTGTGAAAGCTTGCAATTTTGTGATATTCTTACCCGTTCGTGAACGCTTTCCTTGCTTTTGTTTTGGTGTTGGATCTTGTGATTTGTCATTAGAGATCTTTGTCTTCTTGATCCATATCTGTTTTTGGCCAATCTGGCTTTTTGGTATCCAGATTTGTCGAGCTTTTTGGCTTTGACTTGTTGTCCTATTCTTTTGACCTCTCATGGTTGTTGCTGAAGGGGTTGGTGATAGTGATGGCCTGAGTTGATGATAGGGGATGTCGTAAGATTCATCACTATCGCTACTATCCTCAGCAAGGTTGACTTCTTGTACTTTCCCTTGATTTTTTGGCTGGTAGTGGAAAGTTACTGTCTGTTTGCTCGTGGGTGGTAGTTTCTTGGAGAAATTTTCTAGCCCATTGATTAGAGCATTGTTAGCTCGTTGCTCTCGTCGTATTCCTCCTAGCTGAGTCTTTGCATCCTTATTAGGAGCCATGTATGAGGATGCTTGTGGTGGTTGTGTTTTCACCGAGGACTTTGGAATCCACTTTTGATGCACGTTATTCGTATAGCGATGACATTGATTCCCGGGTCGTTGATCTTCTTGAAGCTCGAAGTGTTCTATAGAGTCATAGAACTCGTCGTCTTCTTCATCTTTTGATTCTCCACATTTCTTTGTTTGCTCCTTATGTCAAGAGCTTGTTGATGTTTGGTTCTCTTCGTTTTCCTGGATTACACTCACTGCAAAATAAGGAACGACATCATATCCATTTTCATCACAAAACTTTGTTGTGGGAGCATCCTCCACAGCACACACGTCCATAGTAGCCAAGATGTGTTCCCATCCAAAAGGCTCTAACTCTTCTTCTGGAAATGGTTCTGGTATATAGTCCATATCCTCTATAACCCGCTCTAGGATACATTCCTCACGTTTCAAGCTACCACATTGTGAAGCTCCACACATCCAAAGTTCTTTAGGATTACCTAACCAAGCTGGAAGTTCTGATCGTGCCTACTGTGGAGGAATCAAACTCCTCAACCGGTGTTCTCGTCACATCCCTATAGCTATGGTCCCTCAAGTTTATCTTTGTTATGGTTTCCATATGTCTCATGTATATATGGTCATAACCCCAATCTTGGACCATTTTCAATTGTCGCATGAATGGTATTCCCAGAATGATGTCATAGTTGTTCTTCTTGCCAAAGTCAACAACAGCAAAAGTGTGTCCATATTCAATGCCACAAGAAGTAACAAGTACTTTTTCTAGCAGTCCTAGGGGCTTTTCCTTGTGTCCATCAGCAAGTTGCAGGGTCATTTGTGTGGATATCAAGGCAGAGTTTCCCCATTTTTTCCAAACCTCTTTGGTTGCAATGGCCACACCAGCTCCACTGTCAAGGATTGCCATGGTTTTTACATTATTGAATTCCACAGGAAGGGTGGTGTTTCCATCTTCTCCCTCGTAATACTCGCCTACCTTGTTTAATGGCACTAGCCTAGTATTTAGTTGAGGCATTTCAAGCTCTTTGATGCCTTCCTCGATTTGAGTCATTGGGGTTTTTACACCAAATTTCTCTAGACATTTACCCACATTAGCCCACATGTTTGGTCTTATTCTGAGCAAATCGGCTAACATTATTGTACAGGTGGCTGAGGTAGATAGAATATCTACTAGCCCCTTTGAATCGATGGCCTTGTTGGGAGACAGTCTCTGTGATGGGACTGCAACCACATCTAACATGGTCTCGTACTCTCCCATGTAGGACGGTAGTGTTCTTAGTGAATGGGGTTGACTATCCATAGATTGTACAGATCGTTTGTCGCCCCAATATGATCGCACGTCTAGATTCATTTGAGATCCAGTCTCAAATTCCTCTATTGGTGGTAGAAACACTCCTCATTCATCACCAGTCTTGTCTACTCGTCTTCTCAGGTCATCGGCTTCATTGGCCTCTCTAACTTGTTTCCACAATTCGTCAAGACCATCTATCTCTTTACAATCCTCAGGTATAGCTTGGTGAAATCCCTCGGAAGAGTTATCCGTGGTATTCATTACTATCCTTGGTTCTAATGCTGGGTCTTTGAGGTTTGGTCTGTGCTCATGACTAGAATCTGGCTCTTTTAGTTCCTGGTTTGGTGGGATTACTTGTGTAGGCATGACACGGATCACATCCTCAGGTTTTGCAATTGGTGGTTCTAGTAAAGCTTGGGCTGCTTGAATCATTTTCTGGCACATTTCAAACCTTTGCTTTTCTAGTTCCGCATAGGGATATGTCATCCACCTGTGTTCTTGGGTTTGGTTGTTTTTGAGCCTCACATCATGGGCTTTCAAGAGGGCATTTAATGTCTCATTAACCTTCTCTGCCAACACAGATCCTCTTGAACTAGCACTTCTCGGTTTCTCATCTGTGGATGGTTCTTCTAGAGGTTTAACCATCTGTGTAAGAGAAGGTGCCTCCTTTTCCTCATGTTGTTTTATCTTCTCCTCAGCTTCGGTAAGCTTCTCAGCTAGGGATTTTTGCTCTCGTTCCCTGCGTGCTTTTATCCTAGTCTTTCTAGCTTTCCAATTATTTCGTTTGCTCTTGTTTTTCTGACTAGGTGCGTCTGTCTTTGGTCCATCATCTGTCTTTGGACTCGTGTCCTTTTCGTGTTCTTTGTCTCTAGATTCTCATCAGATTTCTTTTGAGCTTGTGCTCTCATAACTACTTGAACTGGTACAACATTTTCATTTTCTGGGCTACTAGGGAGCTGAACAATCCCTAATACATTTGTCGTGATTTTCCTGATTTGGTTTGGTTTTTTCGGGCAATCGAGGATCAAGTGAGTGATTCCACACTCAAGACAATAGGCATTTACTTTAGTGATCTCCGTATGAGGACATTGTTTGACCAAGTGGTTGTCACGACTTTTGTGACAATCTGTCTCTGGTTTAGGAGATTCTTTTAGCATTTCCTCTTGGCTATAAGCAAGCTTTGACCTAGATAAGCCGCTATTTGCAATGATCACAATGTCCTTTCGTCCATTTCATACCTTATTTCTCTCGATTGAAACCCAGGAGGTGGAGGTTGTACCGGCCTCACCACTCCATGTGTTTCTCTCACATTTGGTTGCTTCGAAGGGTAGTACTCACTTTGGTTGCTATACCACATTGTAGCTGGTACTGGCGTTGGTTTATTGTATGCTTCCATCATTGGCATGTATCTCATGTCTACCTGCATTCTAGCACCGGGCAGCGGAGGTTGTTGTCCTAAGACAAGCTGTGGCCTTAAAACTCCTACTGGTCTTGGCGTATTCCCCGTAATGTATCTAGGTGGAGTAGGTGCTTCTGGAATAGGTTGTACATACCTCTCCCTAGAATTTTCCATGCTATAATAGCACTCTTCCTCCGTATGGTTCGTCCATTTTCTCTCAATTTCACACCACTTCGGCTCTCCCAAATCAGACCTTACAAGAGGAATCAACCTCTTGACCAAGTCATCTTCGATAAGATTTTCTTGATCAATAGGTGCCGTTGGCTTGGCAATGGACTCAGTATCTGTGAAACACTGTGCTGAGAGGATGTGTCATCTCCTTGACTCTTTAAGTCCTTTTCTTTGTATGCCTCACAGTTATCCACTAGATAAAGAGCTTCTTTGATCAACTCGTTTAGCGTCATCCTCCTTATCATATGCAGATCCTTCTGAAGGCCCGCACGTCTCATTCCCTGGATAAAGATCAGCATCAGTCGTGCTTGCGTAGGTAATTCCGCTCTCGGACAGAGCTTAACATATCTCTTGAGCCGTAATGATGCTTTGCGTACTGATTCATTCTCTTTCTGTTTGAATCTATGGATTTGCGAGACCGTGTTGTGAGCAATGCCTTTTGGCGAGAATTCTTCAATAAAGTCCTCAAACAGCTCATCTAGGGTCTCAAAATCCCATTTTTACACTGAGTCGAACCATGTAGCTGCAGTCAATCCAAATCCCGCAAACTGTGTCGCAAAATCTGAAACTTCCTCTGCTCTAATCACTCTTCTAAAAGCCGTTACGTGATCTCTCGGATCTTTATATCCGGAGTATTTTCTATTTACCCATTTCTGGACTTGGGATGGTCTAACTCGTCGATTGTCTACAAGTCTAACGGGAGACTCTCCCAATCCTTCTCTCGTTATCGCTCTTGAAGGGAATCCTGGTGGCTCTCTTCTTGGAATTCCTATAGGAATTCTCGTGTTTGGTGGAAACATTTGTGGTCCTTCATTGACCAAATATCCACCTCTTTCTAGTACAGTCTGTGGATTTGTGCTTTCTACAACTCTGTATTCTCGTCCATACTTGTCGACAACTATAGATCTCCATTGACAGTCGACTCCGTATGTGTAGACATATAAGAGCTTGTAATCCGTTATCTCTTCTAGGTATGGATCTCAGCACCTATAAAGATTGACCTCATTGTCGTCAATGTATCTATATAGTCCTTCACTCTCATGACCAATCATCCAAACTCTCTCAACAAGATGGATCTTTATCAATTGCAAGTTTGGAAGATCCATTGTGGGAGGATATTCCTCTATCGTCGGGATCTCCAAGCTTGTGTAAGCTGCGTTTGAATCTAGGGTAGACATGATTTCTGGGCTTAAGAGCTTTTTCTTGGTTCAAGTAGACTTAGTCCACTGTGTTCAAGTACTTTGGTTAGGGAAAAGTCGAAACTATGTCCAAAACCGCAATCGTTTCATCACAATTCTTGCAAATTGTCGCTTTCAGACACCCCTAACTTGCGGATGTATTTTGAGGCCTCAAACGACATTTTTTTCAAAGTTGAACTAAATGGTTACCATTGGCACAAGTTTTGCTCTAAGTTCTGTAGAGCCGCTCTCATGCTACGTTTTGATATAAAAACCTTTCCGATCCGATACCGTTTGTGAAAGTTATGGCCAAAACAGTGAAATGCAGTTTAGAATGGTCAAAATGAGTCCAAATTCAATTTTAAAAGAAGATTTGGGATCTTTGTGACACTGTGAACACTTCTTTATGGTCAAAATTACAGTTGGACCCTAAAACTGGCCTAGTGACATCCTACGCATAGGATGTCTATATGCTCAGAATTTAACAAAATTTGGTCTAGAGACTCCCCTTGAGTCCAGCAACACAATGGTATGCTCAGAATTTCATTTGGACCTAAAAATGGCCTTGAGAAATCCTACACGTAGGATGTCTTTTTGCTCAGAATGACTTGAAATTTTCACCCCAGCTTCTCCTTGATGTGTTGATCACAGTGGTGTGCTCATAGGTTGGTTTGGAGTCCTAAATCAAGCTGGAGACATACTACGTGTAGGATGTCTACCTGCTCAGATTTTGTCCAAACTTGATCCCAAGATTCTCCTAGGGCTCAGCAACCCAATGGTATGCTTAGATTTGAATTTTGATGCCAATCGGTCAAGATTTGGGCTGCATAAGCTTCTAGTGCACTCCAAGAGTAGGATGTCTGACAATTCTTGTCTTTGCTTGGAAAATAGGCCAAACAAGGTCCAAATTCACTTTTGAAAAAAGTTCTGGAATCCTTGAGACACTTAGAACCTCCCTATATGGCCAAAGTAGAATTTTGACCACTTTATGACCCTGGAGACATCCTACGCGTAGGATGTCTTTTTGCTATGTTTCAGCTCAAACTTGCACTGTAGCTTCCCCTTGATGTGCTAAGCTCACAGCTATTTTTACTTTTTGATTCTGACACCTATAGGTTGGTCAAATGATCAAGAATCTGTTCCAAAAGCCTGATGTCTATTCTGATGAATTCCTAAGTCAAATCAACTCCAAATTGGACCAAATTTGCCTAGGAGGCTTTATCTAAGGCCATATGACAACATGGTATGGTCACAATAGAATTTTGGTTTCAGAATTATGCAATAGACATACTACGTGTAGGATGTCTTTTTGCCCAGAATGAACCCAAACTTAGACCAAAGATTCCCCTAGTCTTCAGCAACCCACTGGTATGCTTAGATTTGAGTTTGGATGTCAAAAGACCCCAAAACTATCTATTCTTGCCTTTTTCAGTCAAAATGCTAAAGTTTGTTCAATCTTCCTTTCGCTGACCCAAATGAGATGAAATTTATCACATGCACTCAAAACATCATGTATAACATGCACATGAAGTCACCCTATGGTTTGGTCTCAAAAATTATGCCTTGGGCACAATTTGGGTAGGATGTCTGGCAATTTTCGTCTTTTGGTCTTATCCTGTCAAGATATGGTCAAGTTCCCCTTTCCAGGTGAAAATAGGGTAAAACCTACCTTCTGAACACACTGGTCAACTCAGAATTTCAAAATTTTCACCCTGTAGACATCCTACGCGTAGGATGTCTTTTTTCTTAGAATGGACTTCTGTTTCTACCCAAGGTGCTTCTTGATGCATATAACAAGAATATGTGATCACAACAAATTTTGGATGTCAAAATTGCTCAGAATCACCACTTTTGGGAAAATATTTCTTTGAAAGAGTAACATCCCCTTAACTCTCAGTCTATATGTCCAAATGACATGAGCTTTGGTGTGTGTGTCCAACACAACATGCAGAATATGGGTATGATGTCAAAACTTGATTTTTGCTTCCAGAATCACTCTCTAGACATCCTACGCGTAGGATGTCTACTGATGAAATTTTTGGCAGAATTCATCCACAAGCATCTCCAAGTCTTGAGCACTACTTTTCAAGCATTCCTACCAAGTTTTATGCAAAATTGTGCTCAGAATCTTAAGTTTCTTGTTTTTGCGTTTTTGACACTCCGTCTTTGGTCTTTTGGGTGTCAAGAGTTGGTCAAAACTCTAGTTTCAATGTATACTTAGGGTAAACCCCCCCTTCTGAACACACTGGTGCAGTCAGAATTTTCAAATTTGGTCTCTAGAACCCCCTTGAGACATCCTACGCGTAGGATGTCTATGTTTACAGAATTGCAGGTTTTCTTCACAGAACCCTTGCAAATGCTCTTTTATATGCACAACATCAGTCAGTCATACAAAAATATCCACAAAAGCTTGTTTAATGCATTTTTACCCTCAAAAGCACACTTTTCCGTGATTTCAAATGCAATCAAGCACTTTAGCAAATAATTCAGTGTTGAATAGCTCTAGATCAGAATCGGATCACTTACCTAAAGCTACTCCTACAAATCATATGGGGTTTTGCATCTATGAGTATAAAAACGCTTCACTGCCACACACGGACTAGTAAATGCTTTTATCACCTCACAAATCACTCGACCGCCAACAACTACTCAATCCACAGATCCTAACTAAACCTATCTAGTCCCAGACCCTCGGCAAGACACACGCTTCCTGGCTATCCACTTGATCACAGAATATCCTCTTTCGGATCCACTTAAGGAAAACGCTTTCTTTAGCCGAAACTAAATCAAGCAACCATCACACGAGTGTTAGTAGGAAACCTAATTAGGTCCTTGTGTCCTCGGCAGTGGCGCCAATGTTGCGGGAGCGACTCACACACCCATGAAGTGCATGCAAACACTACCTAGATTAACATAATGTCAATCAAGGACACAGATGACATGATAGGCACACGGAGGAAATCTCTTTAGCTTGTCAGACCATCCTGCACATACAACACTCTGGAAGGACGACTATACCACAATCAAGAACCTCACTGCTCTCAACTACACCACCTAGCCACATACACACATACGAAAGGTAACTCACCTAATCATGCTAGATTCGTACGAATCTTAAGGAACACCATCCCCTCACTAGGATACACCTGTCCCTAAGCTTCTACACTCAAAACCCTCACTCTAAACCCGTCTGCGGAAAATGCGTAGGATGACAGAGAAAAATTTTGAAAGTGCCCGAAACTGAAATTTATGAGTACCTATGCGTAGCTTATGTCACCACGATTCTATAGACTACTAGCATGCAAAAAACAGACATCGTTTGATACACTTACGGCCACAAATAGCTCATAGATGCGTCGGCGTGTGCGCTTTGTCTCGCGTGGAATGCTTGGCGTTGTCGCGTAGCTCTCCTCGAGCCTACAGCAATGGTGCAGTCGGATCTCTAATGTGTTGAGCGAGCCAGGCGTTAATCATGGCACACGAATAGTTTCTTTTGAAGTGCTAGCCTCCATTCCTTGGTTAAAAGACCTTCCTAAGTGTTTGAAGTCTCCAACTTCACTAGCTAACAAGAGATCCCATTCTTGCCAAATGTATCTTTGAAGATTACTGATATGTGAAAGCTCTTAGTCTTATTGAAGAAGATGTAAAGCACTTTTTCATTGGTCAGGCTATGCTTCAATGGGTTCTTTCTGTGATAGAAGAACTTAATCCTTGATTCATTCCTCTTGTACAAATCTCTTGTGTCATCATCTACTATGAGGACACTTCTAGTCGCTATGGTATTGACCAACCAAATTTGAGATTGGACTGGCATGGATGGTGCGCTCTTGTCCATGTTTTCCCATTTGTTTGGCATTATACATCCCAGCACATTCACTAGGTTAGAGTTCTCAATCAATCTATATATACCCGGGGAATTCAACTAGTAATAATGATGAGACGTCACGTGCGTGCACCAAAAATGAAAAACTACGCCCTATATACGGAGAAAATACTCCTATAAATGGACCATACCTTATAAAAAATACCTCTCCTCCCCCCCTCCCTTACACTCATGTGATACCCATATGGAACTTAGTGAATCCCCTAGGGATGTATAGCCCCATCTGCACCCTTGTAGTAATTGTCTTGGTAGCACACTATTTCTGAGAAACAAGGAAGCAACCAAAGAAGCAAGAGGATAATAGAAGCGAATGTGGAAGACGGGAACTACAAATAAAGATTTTTTACATTTCCACTACAAGGGATTGGACCTTTATCAGGGGTAGCATTTTGATTAAAAAAATGCATCACCGATAAATCCCCCAGTAAAAGGGCCGGTATTTACCCCAGTAATACTACCATTATTTTCCCTGAGAAAAGGCCCGAAGATCAGTATTTATTTTTAAAAAGTAAAACATCATGCAAATTAATTATTAAAATAGTTTTCATCTTGTAGAAGATCTTGGTGAGAAAAAATATCAATGAATATATCAAGTTCGCCCATATTCGCATGCATGAATATTTGATTGACATGATCATATTCATCTTGGTCTGTCTCGAGCTTGTTGTCTTCATCTACATCTTCATCTTCATCTAGTAGACATTCATCGTCCTCAACTACTCCATTAGAAATATCTTTGGCTGGCATAGTATATGCATCCTCCATATTGATGTTTGAAGGCCGAAGACGATCTGGGAGTATAACGATACTTGCTAATGTACTGGCCGTAGGATTATCTAGTGGTTTAGTTGGTATAATATTTGCTTCTTGTTGCTCTCCAATAAGCTCATGCTTCTCATATATTTGCTTGCTACGTGGAGCTACTTGAATGACATACCACCATGTTGGATTTGTAGGAACTGGTTGAAAAATGACCTTGATTAGCACACTCACACATGCATATATATATATATATATATATATATATATATATATATATATATATATATATAAAATATAGAGGGAGCTAAAAAAGAGATAGGGTTCATGTTCGAGTGAAGAACATCTGCTTTTGGCAGCTTCCCAAGTTGGTCACCTTCTAAACTTGAGGTCTAGGATTGTCTTACAGTCTACAGAGCTCGAGAGAAACAAAGAAAGATTATATTAACGTCTTCTAAAGACCAAAATGGCCTATGAGACAAAACATGTGTACGATCATTATGTCTTGTGGACATCATGTAAGAACTGAAACAAAAGTATACAAAACCAAAAGGCAAAAAATCATGGGAAATGTACGAGGGTGATTTGGTGGTACAAGGATTTCTTCACAGATTTCTTCCATGAGTGTCCTCGTATTTTGCACCCTCTGGCCACATTGTACACACACGAACACACACACACACACACACACACACATATATATATATATATATGCATATGTATATGAATATCTATGTACATGTATATGAATATCTATGTAAATGTATATGTATGTACATGTATACACACACACACACACACACACACACACACACATATATATATATACATGTACATACATATACATTTACATAGATATTCATATACATATGCATATATATATATATATATATATATATATATATATATATATATATATATATATATATATATGTATATGTATATATACATATATATATATGTATGTATATATATATACACACACACATATATATACATGTACATACATATACATTTACATAGATATTTATATACATATGCATATATATATATACACACACACACACATATATATATAGATAAATAGATATACATATATATATACACATATACATACATACATATATATATATATATATATATATGTATATATGTATATGTGTATATATATATATGTATATCTATTTATCTATATATATATATATATATATATATGTGTGTGTGTGTGTGTGTGTGTGTGTATATATATGCATACATAGATATATATATATTTATGTGTGTGTGTGTGTGTCTTGCCAACAACAGTGCCTTGGCCTACAAAACCGATAGGAGTCTCATCAAAAAATCAAGCCACAATACCAAAATGCCGAATACAACAGGTCTACAAGATTTATTTGTACTTTTACGAGTATGAGGATGAGAAGGGGAATTTCTACCAGGTTGTTAAAAAGGCATGCCAAGATGGCGATCCACCAAGCATAGTGCTGATGTTACCTCGATTTAGTCATGTGAATGGGAAACTAACTCTTTTGGATGACTACAACAATGAATATGAGATGATACAACTTCCTAAGAGTATTGAGCAGTCTGGGAAGGGGGAAGATCCTTCTTCTATGTCTCCTCATAGAGCATCACTAGGTGTTCCACTAGGTTTTGTCCAGGCAAAGACTAGAGTCATCCACGATGCCCGCGCACCAATGCCACCTATCACAAAGTTCATAGTAGAAAGAATGGATCAGAAAATCAAACTCTCATATATAAAGATAGCTCTTGTGTCTGAGAAGATGATTGTGTTTGTGTTTGCGAATGTTGATCCTAAAAGGAACCAGAGTTTATTGTCATATGAAGTTTGGGAAGCATTGGGTAAGCCGTCTCTAACTCCTCTAAAGCCTGAAGACAAAGAATGCCTAGGGTCTCTAATCTTGAAAGTTAGAATACAGCTACAATCCATGTATTGTACTTTTCATGTTACTAACCCTGGTCAGATAGTCGTAGATGCCACTTTGGGAAGGTATTGTATGTGTCGCACAGATTACCAAGAGAACAAAAAGGACAACGCATACATGACAAAGGTAAATTCTATAACCCTTATAGGAAAAAGAAGTACAAAGCATCCCAAATCAATTCAAGAATTCCGATCTCTTCAAGATGCTTCTTAAACGGCCATGGCACCTCCCACATTGGAAGCACAACCATCAACAAAGAAGGTCACATTCAAGGAGCCTGTGAGGACAGTGAAGATAATCACTAAAAAATACCCTTTCCAAGCATGTTGGTGTTGAAGTGAAAAAGGCTTTTAAGCCATTGCAAGGCCAAGGAAGGGGGTGTGTCTCAATCTTCCATGCACACTCCAACTTACCATGAAAAAGGCAAAGCTAAAGTGCAATCAACCTTTGTACATCAAGTTCCACATCAACTCATTAAGGAGCCATTAGCAAGGGGATTTCTAATCATCGAGCAAAAAAAACCGAGCGAAGATAAATTCAAGCAAATTGATACAAGATCAACAATGATGAAAGGAAAAAATTATGCCATGCACATTACTTTGACTACCACAAATTTGACACTTAATTGACAAAAAATGAGATTTTAGAACCATTATGAAAATTTAAAACTCGAGACACAAGCAATCTCTTCATACTCAAAAGAACCTTGTAAGCCTACAATACTATCTGAGAACCTCCTAAAGCTTGAAACAACTCCGCCTTTGTAAGAAAGCAAAAACAAGTGCCTAAAGCATTAAGCAAGGACAAGCTCTCTCTCTCTCTCTCTCTCTCTCTCTCTCTCTCTCTCTCTCTCTCTCTCTCTCACACACACACACACACACACACACACACACACACACACAGAGCTTTGCACTGTAGTACCCTTGAATTGCCCTCCCTTTCTCCTTGTCGAATCGGCACTAAAATGGTGGAGGAAATGAGTGTAGCAAGATGTGGATGCACCCGCTATAACTACACTGATGGTGTATGTAGTGGCAACGATGAAGTGAAAGAAGGCATGGCTTTGAGTCTCCTTCGAGTTCACATACCACATAGTGCTAATTAGCTGCCAATAATCAACATCCATGCATGTTTAACGCATTAATTTAAAATTTTGATCCTTGCAAGGTGGCCTTTTGTCAATAATCTCTCGGGATATTACTTCGCTTGTGAAGGGTGGAAAAGTATTGCAGTCCAGCTTGTGCTCGAGGTTTGATAGCCTGACAACTTATTTTTGTCGTGAGGAATGTGCGGTTGATTGGCACCACGATAACGCAAGGATCAAAAGAGATCAGTGCTATGTGCTATTTGGGAACGCAACGTCGCCAACTGCATTGAAGGACACCTAATGTGGCTATTTCCAATCCCCTTTTCCAATGCTGACATGATCTAGTCAACACCTACTTTGCTCTCCAAATCTTTTCACAGATGATCGCACGAAGTTGAACATTGATGTAGCAAATTTCCTTCAGTGTTAGTCTACACTAGTGCTCAAAAAAAACCTAGGTTTAGTGTAATCCCACCTACAAATTTTGAAATTTACCTCTAAATTTTATTTTTGAAGGTGAGAACCTACAAAATTTTGAAAACATTAATGTAATTTGGTGTAAAACCTTCAACTTTTGTCAATTTAACTATGTTGTTTCACATATGTGTTTGCCAAGTTTTGGAAAAAGGTTTTTTTCAAGCACTGGTCTACACCTGCATGTCTTGCATGGTCTGCACCTCGCCCGTCTTGCATATCGAGTTCAACCTCGAGTCCAAGTCCGCAAATCGACAAGGTTGTGTGTGAGAGGGTTTGTTTTGTGAAATACTGTGCGGGAAAGGGCAAGGCTATGCGTGTGTGGACAACCAGCTAATGCAGAGCAAGGCAATGTATTGTTTTAGAAAGCCACTATGGTTCACCTGTTGAAGGTTACGATGATGGTGCCATGAAGTCCATACACAAAGTATTGTGCGCAGAGAGAGAGACAGAGAGAGAGAGAGAGAGAGAGAGAGAGAGAGAGAGAGAGAGAGAGAGAGAGAGAGAGAGAGAGAGAGAGCATTATTTATTTGTTTGACGTTTTTTTTAAAAAGAAATCAGCCTACCCACATGACCCTATCCCTCCCTGGTCTTCTGTTGCAACCAGTCCGCGCCGGTGCGGAATGGTTGCAGTAGAAGACCAGGGAGGGGTAGGGTCATGCAGGTAGGCTGATTTTTTTTAATGAGACATATTACTTTGGTCTTCATGGCGGCAGAAAATTGTGCCTCAATTGTGAGGCCTTTAATACATAAAACAAAAACCTCTACGTATCCTCCCCTAGTCCCTCCTCGTCGAGATCATTACCCTAGGCTTTCACACCCTACGCTTGCCAATAGATGCCATCGTGCATGAGCTCGCAAGGCAACCTCCCTTGAGAGTCGAGCGGATCGAGCCCCTTTCCCTTACTCGGGCACGTGCCCTTGTGGACCTCAGGCTTCAACCCTTCACCTCCACAGTCGAACGTAGCATGTGTTCCCAATAAACCCCAAATAGTTAAAACTCCAACCAGCAGCCGGCTTGGCAGAGACTTAACTTGCACTTCAACTCCCTACCCCTCCTTGGTTTGGTGTTGGAACCATTCCGCGCCGGCGCAGACTGGTTACAACACCAAACCAGGGATTAAAAAAACAGCTTTGTCGTCATCATCAAATTGGGGCTTGCTGCACGCGCGTGATAGAGAGAGCGCTGCTCTCATTCTGCAGGTGGTCCTCATTGGCATATTCTCCACCTTGTGGCGGCACCTTGCGCGTGCAAACAGAGAAAGAAAGAGAGAGAAGTGGGGCAGTCTGGGAGTCGAACACTGCCACCATGGCAGCGTTTACAGTTCCATCTCACTGAAGTGCCTGAGGCATGATTGGAGGCCCTTGATTGCATGATGTCCCTGACCATCTCTCCATGGCTAGTAATGATTTCATGGTGTCCCTGAGCATCTCTTGGCATGATTTCACGGTGTCCCTGAGCATCTCTCCATGGCTAGCAATGAGCAAGAAAGGCTTTCGAGAGATGCCACTACTGTGAGCTTCAACCCTCCCATTCCCATCCTCCGTGTATCATTGCCTGCAAGCCAAGAGGACGACTCTACCAAAGGACCATTTGAGCTTGCTTTTCAGGAAGAACATTCTTGGCTCACTGCTTGGAACGAATGCGAGGTCAAAATAGCAGAACGATGCGTGGAATAAGGAGGAAAAAGAGGCATATGAGGAATGGGAGATGCAAAATTGCCTGGCATCAGCCCACAGTAAATGTGCCAGCTATGCAGGGGAAACCTGCGAGGGAGGATTTTCAGATACAAGGATATTGGATTCTGAAACTCGGTTGGAGTCACCGAAGTACAAACTTTTAAAGGGCTCCTTAAAAGAAGAGGTGTTGGAAAAAGTCCAATCAAGCAAAAACCATGATGAGCAAAGGTGACCTTCATAAGAATGTAAGATGGAAAATACATTATCTTAAGGTTAATTTGAAATCTTGATTCTTGAGAGAGAGAGAGAGAGAGAGAGAGAGAGAGAGAGAGAGATGAACTTGTTGTATACTCTCACGCTGCCCTCCCCCTTACTGCCTTGTCCCAACCTCGCTTTACCCTGACCCTGCCTCGCGCTGCACATTTCAACATCCGTCCTCTCGTGTGATTCCATGCCTCGTGTCATTTCAACACCCGACTTGCTCAGCATTGTGACGCCCCTCTCATCACCCCATGCTTGACTTTAGTGCTTACCTTTGTTGATGGCTCAACTATGTAGAGTAGGGAGGTTTCTGCATACACTCTAGCCATCACCTTCGTATCCTATCACAAATAATAGCACAATGAATGTTGTGCAAGAACGTGTCAGGATGCAATAAACGATGGCATTGAGAGAGAGAGAGAGAGAGAGAGAGAGAGAGAGAGAGAGAGAGAGAGAGAGGAGAGATGGACCCTCCTAGTTTCAACAAAAGCATCCCAATTAAAAAAATGCACCTGTCAAGCACTTGATGTGTTACAACCAGGGGTCCACACCCTAAACATGGACAGAGGGGAGGATATCTTGTATAAAACTAGTGCTTTGTTGTGGGTTTTGCTCGGTTTTTCCATTCACTCAGTAAAGTTCGCTCGGTGTATAGTAAGACTCCATTAGCAACAAGAAGTTCTTCATCATCGATAATAACCAAAGACTCAACCACAAAGGAGTCTCATAATAAGCTGCAAGGTAAAGTCTATCAGCCAAAGTATCCATCCCCAAGAGCCCAACAAATACATCAACCATGACAAGTCTTAATGCCAAAACACATGTTGGAAGCACAAAGACTATGCAAGGATGATGAGCACAAGTCGGTAGAATGTCAATCAATAGAAAGTGCTCATTTAAGTCGCTGGATTTATACTCAAAGGTCATTGGAAGCACAAGGCCACAACCAAGGAAACAGGGAGTTATGGTTACCAAAGCCAAAGTTCACTGTGTACAAAGTGCCTTCCACAATGGATCTTCCAACACGTGGTGCTCAAAGGAGACCACAAAGAGTGCAACAATAAAGGCAGAAGAAAAGGAGATCTCAGACATGCATTCCTAAAGAAAGCATATCTCAAATATCAGCTAATGGAAAGAGCAATCTCGTCTAGATCCTCACAAAGAGAGAAAAATCAAAGATCAAAGGCATACCAAGAGTGGATTATCCCAAAAGGTCTCGTCCAAGCACGAGTCTACTATGAGGGAAACACACAATTGTGGATTCCAAAGACTCTTCTTCAAAGCCAATCAAGCCATCTATGTTTTCCAAAAGAGACAACCCAATAATGGAGCCCAGCAAAAGCGGCTTCAAAATAGACCAACAAGCATCTTGTCAACCTTATCAAGTCAAAATTTAAGTGGGTCCCTAAAAAACTTTCTATCAATAACCCTAAAACATCTTCCAAGCCAAAACACAAAATGCAACAACAGTGTGGGTACCAAAAAGTGAGTGCCAAATCCAAGGCCATTGAATCAACCCAAGAGGTACCACCACCAAGAGAACCTTCACGGCTTTCCAAGATCTTCAGTCCTCTTTTGAATCTACTAACACTTATGTCATAGTAGATAAAGCCTTGCCAAAGTGCAATAATGTCCTCTCTATGTACTCTAAGACACCTATAGGAACTCCAAGTCGCCAATAAATACTACGAGCATAAGTGTCAGAGTCGGGCACTCTGCAACCAAAATTTGATGCTCAGAGGTCAATACCACAGCTTCAAGTCCTATGTACTCTATGAATATGGCCTGCATGTATATAATCCTTTCATTTATTTTCCATCATTTGGTGTGCAATAAGCTCAAGCTACTGGACGAGTTGAGCATAGCTATGTCATGTCACTCGTGCAACAGGTAGCAGTGAGCATAAGTGTCGAAGTCTATTTCTAGCTACTTGAGGGTGGAGAAGGTAAGTTAGGACATGCTTTGTGAGTTTGAGAGTGGTATCCTCATCTACAAAATCCACTTGACGGTTTAATAGTCGCACTGCTTTCATGTTCATACATGTCAGACATTCTGTTAACATCTCAAGGACCCATAGCTTCTACGTGCACTCCAATTTCTTTGGACATGCATAGACTGTAAGTGCATTTAGGGTATCAAAATCAAGGTACATGCATTAGGCACAATTTTTTAGCACCCAAAGTACTCAAGTGTACAAAAAAATGCAAGACAATGTCAACAGCAAAAGCCAACAAAATCAATATACGCTCAATTCTCGGATCAACTTCGGCCATAATTCTAAGCCACACTAAAGCCGCTGGTAATTTATCACCAAGCAGGGAAATTTAGAGCTGATTTTATCATGGATATCATATCCCCTCTTTATCACTCACATCAAACGGCTAGACAATCAGCATCTGTTTACCCCTCTTGCCAATCAATTTAGCCACATAATGCTCAAAAATCAAGGTATTTTTTCACTAGAACTGCGATACATACAAGAAAAAATAGGAAACCAACCACCTTAAGTGCGCCTTTTGGAAGTGTCTAATGCATGCATGCAAATCAGCTTCCAATTTGGATCTCATTTCCTCCAGCGTTGCACGAGTTTTCAGTGAGGACATCTAAAACTGCCACAATTGGCCAACACCTATTTTCAAGGCACTGGGATAATTTATGTAAAAGCCCAAAAATATATCTAACCTTATTAACTTCTTGTCAAAGTGAGTGAAAATGCTAGGATCAAATATTTTTCAATTTGAAGTTCATTTAATATTCCTTCTAGGGTGGGCAACATGGCCGGTAATCATTTATGACTATATCACATTTCTCTTCGGCCACAATTTTTGCGAAGATAAAAGGGACCTGTACTCGATAACTAGGAAGTATTTTTAGAGTTGATTTTACCATGACTAATGGATCCCTTAAAGAGCATGCCTACCAAGGGGATTCTCAATCGGCATCCATTTGGTCATCTCGCCACTTGATTTAGTTCATACTGGTCCAAAAACCGCTAAAAATAGGATGCTTTCCACACAATCTTCTGTCCCCCAAGTGACACACTTGTCAACTTCCTTTCACATGTGGTTGAGAGTATCTTGGGATGATGAGATACATGCATGTGAATGGGCCCATCAATGGGAGTTCCTCTCATTAGGCTTTGCATCAGTTTTCAACGAGGTCATCCAAAAATGTCACACCTTGCCAACTACCTTATTCAGGATGATGGGATAATTATTACAAATACCTCGCAAGGTGTCTAGCATACTATATCTCTTCTCACAGTGTTTTTGGACATGCAAATCAAACCTCTTCCAATTTGGATTTCATCGCTAGTTCTTTATGGGAGGAAAAACTAGCAGAAAATCATCTACAATAGGGCTACCAATGTCTTATTGATGTCAAATCATCATGCTCTTCTAAGCACACCCTTGGCCAAGTTGACCCACCAAAAGCAAGAAGCAGGGAGTGAAGCCAGCTTAAGGCTTCTTAGCATAACAAAAAAATTCAAAAGGTAAAAACGATCAGTTTCAAGATGGTTTTAGTTATTTTGGAGGCGTGTTAAGTCCAAATTCCATCATTTTGAAGAGTAGTTCTAACCAAGTACGGAAAAAACTTCTTTCTTAGGTTACTCGTATATGGTATCACTAAATAACAAATTAGCTATATCTTCTTACAGGTGAAGTACATGTTCAAAGTGTTATCCACTAGCAGGGACTCACCTACATATGATTTGTAGGTACTTAAAGAGTAATCCTCGTCAACAAAAACCCTTTTAGGAGTTTTGGGAGCTATTAGAGCACTTCTAAGTGATTCGCTACATTCACTCCTAGAAGAACCCTTCATTACTCTTTTCTCGCACAGCATACTGTTTACATCATTGTCAAATCCTTTGAAAGCATATAGGTTGTTTAACTCTTCAACACATGCATTAGATACGCTTTTTTGCTTCCACCCATGCACAAAATCATAGCACAACAGGGTATCAAGGATCTCTCCAGCAATAACTCCATAATCAAAACTACAAGTTGAGGGCACTTTTCTCCCATTGGGTTTTTGCCCTTGGCTAAATCTAGTGAAAACTAGCACCACTGCAAATTTCTTTTATTTCGTTCTTCTTTTTCTTTTTCTTTTATTTTTTCAAGAATTTTATGGGTCCTCAATGTCAAAGAAATCAAAAACACTATCCATCAATTTACCAGTATATCCAAGAACTAGGAGAGGTGCAAACAGATGCAAACAATTTTGGGACAAGAAGGATTTAGCAATGTGATCGAAGAAATGTACCACTTCATCGAGACTTTAAAGAGAACAACTGTATTCAAATTCTTTTCTTCACCTGTCTTTTATGCATTAAGTGGTTTTAATTTTATGCATGATGACACTATACTAGCTGGTTAGTTTTATTTTGGGTGAAAAAATGGGTTTTAGTCCTAGATTCTTAGAAGACAGATTTTAAACCTACTTTGCCCATGACAAGTCTGCTTTGGAAATTTTCATAATTTTAGCATGATGGATTTATTTACAGGAGGCCTACACTCGGCAGGCCAACAAGTACAAAAGGGAAGTACATTACAAAACAGGGGATTGGTATATCTCAGGATCATGAAGCAAAGATTGAAGCGGGTGGCCCAAAATTGTCATTCCGTAGCTTCGGACCCTTTCCCATCATCAAGGAGATCAACGAAGTCTCTTTTCAGCTACGACTACCTCCATCATGGAGGATGCATAATGTCTTCCATGTGTCTTGGTTGAAGCCGTATGTTGGTCCACCCCTTGAAGATCTTTCCGTCGAACAACAGCCAAAAGTTTTAGACGAAGCAGAGGTCATCGAGCCGGAGCAAATTTTGCTTCACCGATGGAAGCATGGATCTGGAAGAAGGCTGAGAAAATTCTTCTATGTAGAAACCTTGTATAAAAGATGCCCAAGGAGGATTCCAAGTACTTATCACCTATGTTTGCATAAAACTATCTTTCGTAGCATTCTTAGGTTTAAAATTAGGGTGGAATGTATAATTCATTTTTCACTAATATCTCTTCAAAACACACACACACAAGACAAAAATATCACAAAACAAAAGAAATAAACCGGCCGATGCGCTGTAATAGACCCTAGTGTCCCAAGCGACTAATAATACTATATTGCCATTATTTGTGTTAGTAGGACCTTTGGTCACAAAGGGCCGATGCTCTCACTTTTATGGGATATATGTTAAATTCAAATGTGGAGGGAAAAAAAAAGGTGCACACACACAATAATAGAGATATACCGAAACGAGAATCCAAAAGCATTAGCACCTATTTTTAGATGTTTGAATGCAAATTAAGGATACTTTATGCACTCAGAGGAAACTAAAACTACAGTCATAACCCAATGCGTCCAAGTACATCGAATTTACGTAGATATGTTTCGTTCTTTTTCTCCTTAGATCTAGTATTAACTCTCTAATTTTTACACACTTTATTAAAACTCAAACCAACCATTCACTTGCATGCCTTGTAGAATTGTAATTGCTTATTTCTTCTTTCTTTTTCAATATGAAGCCTTACTTGTCTCCCATTGTATTGTAGCTTCTACCGCACCTGAGGACGTGTGCAGTTTAGGAAGGGGGGAATGTTTTAGGGATGCCGAGACAATGCCAGAACGAATCTTAAAGATGTTGGAATAGAAGTATGGAGTATGGTGAAAGAGTAAAGATAGCTTAAACAAGGGTAGAAAGTAGTCAAAGAGCACAGGAGTCCAATATGCCAAAAAATACAACTTGGAACTCAATTGATCCCACTTTACTAACCCACTATAGGCATTTCACTACCCATTTACACATTCCTGCAAACACCAACAGGAAATGCTACAATTATAGTTAAATTTATGAATGCTCAAATTGAAGATATTGATATTATCTTCACAATGAATGAACCCACATGCCCATCTGACTCTGTATGCACCACTTTTAGCTAAAAATAGCTAAAATCTATTAATTCTCCGATTTTGTAGCTTGCATATCCATCTGATGAAGTTAAATGCTTGAATTGATGTTGGCACCATAGGCTTCACATCAAATCCAAGACCACTCCATTCTAACTTTGTTCAAGGCTCCAAATAGATAGCTTCCCATTTTAGATACTTTCCTATTTTGGCATAGCCAAGTGTAGTTTCATGTATTATTTATCTTTTAGCATTTGGACGGACAATAGGTGTGTTCACTGGTTTAAGCGTTTGACTAGATAAGCCACTTTTGCTAAAGAGATGGGGTTCACTTGTTCATTCTTGTGAGCTACACTCTCCTTGAGAGCTTTAGATATGTAACCTCTTGAGAGTAACAAGCTTTCTAGCTTGTGTGTCACTCATCCTTCTCCTTAGCTTTTCCTTTATTCTACCAGTTCACTTGTTTTACTAGCTATTCTTGGTTATCTGCTTTATGTTCCTTATCTTTTAGTCTATGTTGACTTCTTGTAATACAAGCTATGTCCATTGGTTTATTTGTAACCAGTTGAACTTCAACAATTTGGACCATGCTAACCACTTTGTTGTTGTCGGGGCACTGGGATGCATAGTGGCCTTCCACACCATATTTGTGACAATTGAAGCTACCTCATCCCCTGCTTGTTCCTCTACCTCTTCCTCTACCAACACCCATTGTTGATGCTTTTCCACCCAATTCACTGGGATTTGCATTAGTGGTACTGGCTAGAGCCACTGTGGAGTTTTGTGCCTCATTGGATTCTACAATATGATGGACCACTAGAAAACGGAGGCAACAAAGTATCATACATGTAATGTATTTCTCTTTCTTTCTCTTAGTTAATATCTTTATATTATGTGATTTAGCTTAAGCTTTCCATTGAGTTTATGCATGCTTTGTTGTGTGCATGTATGTGAATGATAGTGCCCTTGATCTCCTCTTCTCTTTGCTTGTGTTTGCTTGAATAGTTGCTAGCTTGAGAGTGTGTGCTTGCTTGTAGTTAATGCTCTTTGAATGATTCATGAATTAGATTAAAGAGTGATTAATTTGTTGATTTAAGCACCATTCTTGCTTGCTATTGCTTGTGGGTTCATATAGGGAATGTCATTGCTTATGTGGGTAGGAAATGTGTGATCTTGAGGGGTGTGTGTGCATGTTTATTGAACCCATTGCTTGCTTCTCTTTCTTCTTACATTAGGGAATGTATGTGTGCATTGCTTGCGTCTTCGTTCTTAATGAATAGAGAAGAAAGTGTGTGTGTGTGCATGTGTGTATGCATGAGTAAAGCTTATAGATGCAAATCAATTGCCTATTGATTGATTAGTTGATGGAGAATGGATAGAGGAATGTGTGTGTGTGTAGATAGATGAGTTTATGTGTATGCTTTCGAGGTAGCATAGCTATTGAGTATTAGAGTTAAGAGTGGGTAGATTAAGCATAAGCATAACTACTCTCCCACAAGGGATAAACTTCCATGTACTAGTAGCCAGGTTAGAGATCTTTGGGATGACCATGATAGCAATATCACTATGGGCATAGCCGAGGTGTAGATCTTACTATCCATTCCTACAAAGATTGGGAATTTCGATTCTCCATCTGCCTATTCTTGTTGGATGCCAACTTCTATTTGTGAATTTGCCGCAAATATGGAGAAGAGGGCATGGACTTAGAAAATTGATCTTTGAACTACATATTAGAAGGATTGTAGTTGTGCAAGCCTATGTTCATGGAGAGAAGCCATAATGTGGGGACGCGAAAGAAATCTTAGGTGTGTCGCATAGCACATGCATATGAAATGATCAAGCCATTTCGACCTTTGAACCATATAGTAGAAGGATTGTAGCCGTGTAAGCATATATTCATGGAGAGAAGGCACAATGCAGCGATGCGAAAGAAAGCCTAGAGGTGTGTCTCACAACGCACATGCATATGAAATGGTCAACCCATTTCGACTCTGTTTGGTCGATCTGAGTCGAGAACCACATAGTAGAAGGATTGTAGCCATGCAAGCCTATGTTCATGGAGAGAAGGCTCAATGTGGGAATGCGAATGAAAGCCTAGCTGTGTATGCTCATCGCTTAAACATGTCGAGGGTTATGAAAGCTAGATTTTAAAAACCGAAGACTACACAAGCACTCAATGACAAGACAAGACGACAAGAAGAGAATCCGCGAAGCAACCATCACATTTCCATAACAATAATCAAATTAAGCATGATTAGACAATAATATCGAACAATCTCGCAATGAGTAACACATTCACTGATGCCGATCAACAATAGATTCGATGATACAAATTCTTAAAGAGTTTGGCCAAGCAAAAATAGTAAGTAGAACAAGACAAAAATCTTTAATAGGTCTCACCGCCTTCAAAATCCATGTTGTCATCAGCACCATCAGAATCTACACTGCTTACGTACCATTCTCGGCCTTCAGGAGCAAAAGAACTCCCACTGTTTTGTTTGGAAGCCATTGCCAAGCAAAGTAATTTTAGCACAAAGTATTTTCACACAGTTCTTCAGATACACAAAGGCACAACAATGCCTGCTCTTATAGAATTTCACAAGAGGTCTTTAAAAGTGACATTCAATTCAACTTCAACAAAGGCATTTGTTTATTGTAGGCTGAAAGAGCATGTTTGCCATGGCACATTTGTTTATTGTAGGCTGAAAGAGCACGCTTTTCAAATTTCCTCTTGGAAAATTGAAGCAAAGGAATTTCCTCTTGGCAAAGTCAAGGAAAGGAATTTTGTATATTGAAAAAATGCAAGTCTCAAATCAATGTAGGCCGAAAGAGCACGCTTTTCAAATTTCCTCTTGGCAAATTGAAGCAAAGGAATTTCCTCCTGACAAAGTCAAGGTCATGGCATTGTGGAAAAAAAAGGTCATGGCATTTAATGCCTTGTAAGGCTATGCATCCTCTGTACCCACCACTGATAGGATTTGACTACCACCTTGTATTTTCTATGGACAATCATATCACATTCATGGCATTCCTAAAGGCATGGTAAATTTTTTATTTGTCATTCCAAGCACTTTATGTCACCTATACTTCCATTTAGAATGACATTGTAAGAGCTGCGTCCCACTGGGCGCATGCAGTGCATAGGAGGTAGATCACTATGCGCTGCAAGCCCTCGACTTGTGGGACGGCTCTCACATGCCCTCTCATGAAAGCATCTCAATGAAAGAATGCAAGGACCTACCACTTTTCGTCAAAAATAGCACAAGTCTCTCCATGCACTATATAATGAAGCAATTTTTTCAAATTTTGGCATGGACAGACAGAGAGAAAGCACGAGTAGCATGGGCAAAAAGAGAAAGATTGAGTGGGCTTGCACGTCCTCTTGCGCGTGTGTGTGGGGGGGAGGGGGGGGCGGGGACGCCCTCCCTTTTTCCTTAAGGCATCCCCTATGACTCTGTGTTTTTTTAATAAAATTAAGCTGTAAGACATATTCAAATGTATACGTGGGCATTAATCCAATTGTCTTGGCCCTTGAAAAAATTTAATCTTGACTCTCATAAGCTAATTATTAGGGAAAATTACCAAAATACCCCTCTAATTTGTGGAAATTCCCAAAATACCCTCAATATTTGGTTATAAATTTTCAAAATGCCCTTCAAATTTTCCAAAATTCCCAAAATACCCTTGGTTGTGAGATTAAATTTCTCCAAAGATAAAAACGTTTCTAGCTTTTCATAAGAAGACTTATTGTGTATCAATACAAGATGCTAAAACTAGAATTTCGACTTCGTTACGTAGGCTTTGGATATGAAATGCTTCATTATTTTTAGATATAATTGTCTTTTTTTGCAAGGTAATTTGTGAAAAATTGAACTCGCATCACTGTGAACCCGCATCGCTTGCAGCGCAACATAGAAAAGAAAGCTCATGGCATTCAATGCCTTGTAAGGCGCAACAGGCAATTGCCATTAGCTTCGTAAGGCGCAGCAGCACGATACACTCCCTGCAAGACAAAATTGTGCAGCCTCCTACAATGGCCCTCCATTTCGGCACGCCTTCCATATGGGCTGCAGGCGTCGCCTCTTCTAGGCGCTGCAGGGTGTCCTCTCTTCCAGGCGCATGCGCTGCAGACGCTACACTGCATTGAAGCCTGTTGTGGCCACGTGCCACCCATCTCCACCCTCAAAAACCGACGGCCAAAAAATTGCATGTTTTTTCCACCAGACCCCTATGGCCTCTGCAGGCCAAAAAAAACGAGCCAATAGGGATGTAGAGTAGAAAACAATTAAATTTTAGACGCTATCGGGGTTTTTTTCCATTCAACGGTTTTCCCGCCATTACTTTTTGAGTTTCCCGGACCAAAAGACAATACAATATATGAAGGAAAAAAAAAAGGTGGTTCCGTAGCGATTTGCAGCATTTCTCAATGAGC
>NC_140934.1:134791740-134804240 GCF_014529385.1 Adiantum capillus-veneris | reverse complement strand
TCTCTCTCTCTCTCTCTCTCTCTCTCTCTCTCTCTCTCTCACACACACACACACACACACACACACACAAGCAATGTGGTGCTCTCTCTCTCTCTCTCTCTCTCTCTCTCTCTCTCTCTCTCTCTCTTTCATGGTCAACAATGTGGATAACGACCCTTGCATTTGCATGTCATGCATGCTCTCAAAGCGAGACAGTCCCAAGTCAGTGTTAGGCGAGCTTTTTTCTTTTTCTCAAGCTCTTTAAAAAAATACATACGTCCAAAATTTTCTAAAACATATCAATATTGGTCTTGAAAAAAGCCCCTTGAAAAGATAAAACCAAATATATCTTCAAAAATTACATTTTCATTAAACAAAAAAAAAATCACTAAAATTCTTCTTTTTTTGTTATATTGTAGTGTCACCTTGCTAGATGGCAAGGGCCCATGTAAAAGTCGAAGGGCTGATAGGTAGTTGGGAGCCATTTCTTGAGAAGAGCTCTTCTTGATGTAAACAGGACAAATCCTATATAAGGAATAGAAAGCCCCACAGGCAAGGGGGGAGTTTTGGGGTAGCCAGACCTGTTGTGTGCACATTACATTGGTGGAGAAGTGGGGTATCGATCCCCATACATTGGTTTACTTGGATGACATTCTGGTCCACACACCCAGTTGGGAACAACATCTGCAGGTTCTTAGTGAGGTTCTTACTCGCATCCGCCAATTCAACCTATAGTTGCAGTTGAGAAAATGCCACTGGGTTGCCACCAAACTTAAATTTTTGGGCTTCATCATCTTAGCAGATGGTATTTAAGTGGACCCTGCGAAAATTCTAGCCATTCAGAACTATCCACCACCTTCGAATGTCAAAAATCTACAAAGTTTTCTTGGGATGGTGAATTTTTCATTGAGGTTTATCCCTCATTTGGCAAGCCTCACCTTCCCTCTGCGAGACAACTCCTTAAAAAAGGCACAAAATACAAATGGTCATATAAATGCCAACACAGCTTTCAAGAACTTAAGCAGGTGATTCAAAAGTCAGTCATGCTGTCCCATCCTGACTTTAATAAACCTTTCCTATTGCAAACCGACGCATCAAACCAAGGTTTAGGAGCTACATTATTACAACAACATTCCAATAGCAGATGGCGTCCAATTTCTTTCATAAGCAGAGCTTTAATAGCTGTAGAGAAAAATTATGCAACTATAGAGAAAGAACTTTTAGCAATTGTCTGGGCATTTACAAAGTTCCATCCATATTTTCATGGAACCCAAGTCACAGTGGAGACGGATCATCAACCCTTAGTCAGCCTTCTACACAAACACCATCCCCCGGGACGGCTTCTTTGATGGAGTTGGCCTTACAAGAGTACACCTTTGACCTCAAATACCGCCAAAGCGCTACCAACTACATTGCAGATGGCCTTTCCCGCACTGAATTTACAGCGGCACAATTTCAAATGCCATTGCCACAGGATCTTCCCGTGCAGCTAGACCGGATGGCCTATTTTCAACACCAAGACCCCGCCATCCAACAAATCATTTATCAGCTCAGAACCCAAAATCTGCACCCAAACAGGAGAGATTCTTGATCATAGATCAGGTCCTTTATTATCAAGCCAATAATCAACCTCCAAGGATCTATTTGCCGCAAGCATTATGGGCTCCCTATCTAGAGTACTATCACAAACACCCATTGGCAGGTCATCTGGGTTTTCATCGCATTCTCCAACGCATGCGCACTTGTTTTTATTCGCCACACATGCGGCAAACCATCTCTCATTTTGTTCAGAATTGCGCAACATGTCAGGTAACCAAAAATCCCCCAACCAACCTAGGATTTTTAGAACCCATACAAGTTTAGGAGCCTTTCCAGATGCTAGGCTGGGATTTGCTTGGTCCATTTCCAACCTCCTTAGATGGGAACAGGTACATCATTGTCATGAGGGAATATCTCACAAGGTGGTGCGAGGCACAAGCCATCCCTGATGCCACAACAACCACAGTGGCCAAGGTCCTTTTAGAAAAAGTAATTTTTTCTCATGGATGCCCCCAACACATACTTTTTGATTAGGGTACACAGTTCGGCCTAACAAAGTGACTTAAACGGATGATTAAGCAAGTCATTGCTGCCTATGTGGACCCACTACACCAAACCTGGGATCAAGTGTTACCTTATGCAGTGCACACCTACAACACTACCATTCAAGAATCCACAAAGGTAAGCCCCTTTCAAGCTCTGTATGGACGGGACCCTCATCTGCCTCCCGACATTGATCTCAGCAAAATGCAACCTTCCCGACAAGACGCAGTCGAATGGTTACATCACTTACAACGAGTCCAACCTCTTCTTTGAAGCTCTCTGCAAACCAACCTTCAACAAGCCCAACAACGGCATAAAAAATAGTATGATCATGGTCGCAAGCATAGGGAGAATCAACCAGGTGATCAGATTTGGCTCTATCATCCACTACAACGCCCGGGCTTGAGCGAATTCCTTCTCCATCGATGGCTCGGTCCGTACACAGTCTTACAGCGCCTCAGAACCTACACATACAGGCTCCAACAAAACTCCAACGAGGCTATTACGATTGCACATGTTATGCGTATGAAGCCTTGTCATCCAGCCGACACTACTCTGTCTCAGTAACTCAGTTTTTTTTTCAAGGGGGAGGTGTAGTGTCACCTTGCCAGATGGCAAGTGTGCGCTCCTTGCCGCACTGTCGAAGCAAGGGACTTGCCAATACACCGTATGCGAGCCACAAACGGCTCCAAGCACACAACAAGCCTAAACTAGCAAGCTCAAGAAAACAAAGGGTGTGTCACTCACCGCTCTACGCTCGCCTTCGTGGTGGATTCCTCGCCGCGATGAAGAAGAAGCTGCAGTCGTGCCGCGCTCAACCGCTTCGCCGCCGTCGTGCCTTCGTAATGCTCGATCGCACACACACTCTCCCTCTCTCTCTCTCTCACACACACACACACAAGGAGGTGAAGAAGAAGAAGATGGAGATGGAGCAAGAGCACTCTTCAATTGCACAAATGAGAGAATGAGTAAAAATTAGGTTTAGTTGGCTTTTATAGGAGCTCACCCCATTCACACTTGGGCGCCCATGCTTAACCAACTAATCCCTTGAATGTCCAAGTTAAAGTGCGCCTCTCATCGGCGATCACTCTACCTTTCCCTATTGGTCCGACAAGCCCGGTACCTGACTCTACCAAATACATAATACACGTCCGTCGTAGGTGATCATGTGTCCGTGAGCCGTGAGGGTTAACATGCCCCCCTTCCTGATGTAGATTCCGTCCTCGGAAGCTATTGAGTTGAAGTTGGTTCGTCGAGGTGGAAGAGCATTTGAGATGAATGTCCTTAGCCTTCTTCAGTCACTGCAAAATCAAACAACATTGGCACAGTAATTGCATTCTCATAAAAAGCATATGCAGTTTTAGGTAGACACATTGATTGGTAAAAGAATTTCAAACAAATTGGTAGCAATGAACATTAAATTGCAATGTAATCAAATGCATAAACAGATGTAAAGGTAAAAAATTAAACAAGTCTGGGGTCACTAATTTGACGGTCGAAAAGCACTAGAGATCGAATATTAATACCATGGGTAAGCTTCTTAATTTTCTGTGGTCAATTAAGTTGTTTAATCGCGAGAGCCAAGTATTCATGTTCAAGGGCTGACTAGAGGCTATATCTAGAAAACCTTGTAGTTAAGCTACCATAAAAGGAATTTCTCATGAAATCATCGCCTGGCTGATTACTTTTTCTTTGACCCCCCAAGGTCTTTTCACAGTGATTCAATTATGATGTGTGTGCTTATTTTGTATGCCTTGGGTTTTTTGCTTTTCAAGGAAAAGCGCCCACACTGGGAACCTCTAGGGCTCTAGTACCATAGGCAATACATGTGAGTGAAGTACCAATTTAAGCAGGGATTTCTTTTCCAGCTTAAAATTTTACATTGTGGCACTTTGATTTTTGCTTGTTCCTTTTCAGCATTTAAATTTTGTAACTTTGGGAGGTCATATAACACTGATACACTCCCCAGGCTCATCACATTAGTAAACTCCCTTTATAATACTTAAGCTAAAGGTCAATAGGGTTAAGCCCACTAGAAAGCCCTAGTACATTTCATACAATGCTGCCTAAATCGGATTAAGAACCTAAGTAACCATTGTTTATTAGGAAGGCATTCCCCATGGTATTAAGAGAAGATTTCTAATACCTAGCTTGGTCAAACTAGCTTAGTCGGACTGCTTGATTTTTAAACCTAAACAAGTGATTATGACAAAAGATTGCATTGAATTAAATGTTTGATACTAACCAATGCGCTGAATATTATGCTACCAATCACAATCAAAGCAGACAAACATAGATGCAAAAAGATAAGGGCAATGCTAATGGACAAGAAACACCTGTTTGTGTTGATGGTCGCGCTTGATATGAAGTGTAAACGAGAGAAAGGTTCCATGAAGGTCCAAATCCGATCAATAGCAACACGTTCCTGTACACACTAGGAAACAAAAGGAATACCTCCAGGAGGCACATCAGTGGGAAAAGAGATCTTTGCTAATCACTCAACTCTAAAACAGAAACACTCCTATCGTACTAATCTTACTTACCCTCCATCACTCAAGTGATGAGGATAAAAGGTGTTTTATGGCATAGGTTTCTGTTTCACTGTACCAAATGTGACATGTGTAGGTCTGAGTCAATGTTTTGACTTTAATGTGCATACTCGTTTGCTAATTGCTCTTGCTCCTTTTTAAAAAAAAAATTGTTTTGTGAGTATAAAGCTATATATATACATTCCCTAAGATCGGAGATTGAGAGGTCAGGGAAAAAGGTTGAGAGGGAAACAAATGAATGATGACTGTCAGCAAACACTCCCCCCTTCCTTGGGTAGATCATACCGTTTGAAATGAGCTTGTCACCCTTTGAAACCAATTGTTCCAGTTGGTAATAGGTGAGGATTTTTGCCAGTAGTTTTCTATTACCCTAGGTGCCTCGTCAAGTTGCAAGGGTGGTAAGGTACTCTCCCAGGATCGAACTTGAAGTGGTTCATCAGGTGATTCTTGAACACTGGGAGGTGTGGATTCTTTTGTAGCTTCATGGAGGTCCACTACTATAGATGGAGGCTGTGTAGAAGCTTTTACCTCTATGGATGTATTACATGATGAGCTAGAATCTTCCTGGGACTCCCCCCTTCCTGAGCTAGGTGGAACAAATCGTTCTTTCTTTGGTACCCAAACTAGCTCTAGAATGGGTGTGTAACATTCCATGATTTTTTCATTTCCACGATCATTGATTCGTTTTGGAGCTACGGGATTGGGCTCACTTGGGTCAGGTGATAGGTAAGAGCACAATCTACGTTTTGGCACCCAGATTTGATCATTTCCTTGATAGTAGCCTTGGGCTTCCAATAATCGTTTAGGGATCCATCGCAACATTTTCTTACTTTTCTTGGAGCGATTGGTACGTTTCTTACAAGGATTCTGTTTTTTAGCACTAGATATGGTCACTAAAGAAGCTTTAGGGACCCACTTGTATGTTTTCTTCGCTACATTAGGATGAGTCTTGTCGGAAGCGATACGCATTGCTTGTAGCATATTTAAGGGTATACGCATTTCATCCCCCTCAGGTGTTACCCAGGTCGTCCCCCTATTTCCCCAAGTGTCTATGGTTGATGGTAGGTGGACCCAATCCACATTGTCTGATTCCGTCATACCCGGTAACACATCCATGTAAGGAGAATCTTTGCCAATGTCTGTATCCTTCTTACAAGTGTAACAATATTGTAGTGGGGCTGAGTGAACTGTGGTGTCAGAGCGATGATCAATAATGGTTTTACTCCCTAAGGGGTGTACCTTACCAGTCACCAAATCCACTCTAAGGACAGAGTCTTGGAATTGCAAATAGACATGATTTTTAGACCAATCGTGAACCATTTGTGCTTCCCTCATGAATGGTCGTCCTAAAATCATTTCATATGACATAAGGTGTTTAGAGAAATCCATTACAATGAACGTATGTCGTACCTTGTGTCCTAGAACTTTGATCTTAAGATCCTTGAGCATCCCCATAGGTTTGGCTATGGTACCATTTGCCATCTTTACCACAATGTTAGTAACACTGAGGCGGGGTTTTCCCATGGATTCCCAACAATCTTTTGTAACGATGCTAACTCCCGCACCACCATCAAGAATTCCCTTTATAGTTAATCCCTTGGTAGTGATGGGTAGGGTCGCATTAGACTCGTCGCCTTCAAAATACTGCCCTAATTCGTTAATGGGTACCTCAATCACAGACTCGTGTCCATCTAAGTCAAGTGATTGCACATGATTTTCCTCATCAATCATAATCGAGTCAGGCCTATTTGGTTGCGCAAACTGCGGTAATCCCGTTCGTAGCTCTCCGTTAAGGAATGCTCGAAGTGCAAGGAATAACTCAGGATCTCCATACAGCTTTGCTATGATCGTGGTTCGGACCTCAGAAGACATGAAGTCCACTAGTTTGGCAACATTCATTGGCGTTTTGCAGGGTGTAGGCCCTTGACTAGGAACTGGTGAGGATGGAATCTCATATTCCTCAATGGGATCAGGTATTCCTTCGTTAAACATCCTTTCCAATAAGAAGGGTGTATGCTCACTTTCTGATGTCCTGTCCTCACTCCCTTCTTGGATGATACTAGATATGGCTAACGGTCTATGGTTCATGTGGGGTGGATGAACTTGCGTGGGAAACACTGTGTCATGAATTTTTACATGCATGGGTTCTGGTTCTAGTTTCCTTTGAGTCTCCTCCACTAAACCTCTTAGATGTTTCACCTGCTTAATCTCATCTACTGGGTTTGGATACGTCCCAATCTTCTTTTTACAATTCTTCCCTTTTTGCCCCTGCAGTTTATCTTGGGGGTCTTGGATTGGATTTGGAAACACTTGTGGTGTTTTCAGAGGCTCTTTATGGTTTTCTCTCATTCGGTTTTCATTTGGTTCCATGTTACGGTTTTCTTTGTCGGTCTTTCCCTTTGTGGTATTGGTTCTAGTCTCCATTGTCTCGGCTGAATCTGAATCATCCTCGAGGTCATTCATATACACGGGGTCATCTCCTGTTCCTATGTTTGTTTTGGAACTTGGCTTTGAATTTTCCGTATTCTGCGACTTCTTCCTTCGTGTCTTCTTTTTCTTTGCTTGGATAATTGACGCGGTATCTCTCTCTTCGAGGATATGTCTTGGCCCTTGAAGCATGGACCGTGTAATCGCATAAGCAGGTGCGACGGGTGGTATTGGTGACGTCACACTAGCAATTTCGACCAAATTCAGGGGTGTGATTTTAGGCGCATTTGGGTTATAGGGGCATTGGGCAATCAAGTGATCTATGCCACAACGATTACATGTGAGTATTGGCATTGCAGACGTGCTCCCTTGATTCACTTGCATCTGTGCAGCATTCTTTTGCAGCCTAATAGGGCACTCCGCTACTCGATGTGGTCCACCACACTCGTAGCATTGAAGAGGTGGCCTCCTAGCCTGGGTGTTGATATTTTGACCTCTGGATGCGAGAGCAGCAGCTTGATAAACCGGCTTGACTTGTCCCCAACAATCTTCCATGTAGTATATAGGACATTCTTCCAATGTATCAAGTCCGTAGGCAATACTAGTGTCTATTTCCTCCTCACAACCATCTGCATAAGCGTTTGATGGCTCGCAACCCACTTGGTTCATAGGGGCGACTCTTGGATGCGGGGGCTGCGGTCCTAGCACAGGAGGTGGTAACGGTGTAGCTTGTACAACATTTTGAGATCTAGGGACCATGTGTTGCGGTAGTTGCTCAACAGGTGGAGCAGGCATCAATACAGGAGCTCGAGGCGCATCCGTCCAGGCTACAGGTGGTCTATTTGCCATCATACGTTTGATCATTAAACAATCCTTAGCTTGGTGACCATACCTACCACATGCGTTGCAAGTTCCATTAAATTTTACTCTAAACGTAGGGCACTCACTAGTGCTATGTGGACCTAAGCAAATGGAACACCATTGTTGCTCCCTTCTTGGATACATGTGACTATTTTGAGGGGGTCGATTATCCTTAAGAGACTCTTGGATTGCCTTGGTGAGGTCTGTCAAGAATGTCTCAAATACCTTTGGCTCATTGGCAATGGGCTTTGCAGTCATGGGTTCATACTCAATGGCTTGTGAGCTAGTGGATCTCGTGTCAGTAGACACCCTCATGCCTGCTATCATCAAGTTGTCCTCTAATTGGATTGCATTGGCAGTGACATCTTCCCAGGTTGTGATACCTCTAATCACTAGTCCATTATAGATTCCTTCATTCCTCAACCCTCGAATGAATCGATCAAGCAGTTGGTTATTGTTGAAGCGCTCATTTACAGGGCAGCGAGAGTTTAAGTGCTTTAGACGACTAATGAAGTCCCTTACTGACTCTCCTTCCTTACGTTCGGCCTTCTGTAGCTGAGATGCTACACCCCAAAGCACACCTTCTCGTATGTACTCCTTTAGAAACAACCTTCGAAGGGTAGGGTAGATTGTTTTCTCGTCCACCCTTAGGGTCCTATACCAATCTCCAGCCTTCCCACTTAATGTCAAGCTTAAGGCATTGCACTTATGTAGTTCGTTGCGTTCCCCTAAGGAATCACATACTTGTTCAAACACTTCAATGTGTTTCCTAGCATCTTCGTCCCCATTGAATTTTTGCGTGAGTTTGGCAATTTGTACTGCCTTACTTCTAGGCTCTCTATCAGATGCATGACGCATATTTTCCGCGATAGATCGACCTATGGTTTGAGCAAACGCTGCCAAGTCACCTATGTGAGGAGGCAGGGCCGGTGGAGGTACTCTTGGAATCATATGTGGGAGAGGAACGGGTATCGGTCTTGGCATATGTGTAGGATGATGCAGGATATGGAACATAACCGGGCATAGGTCCACTCGGATAAGAGCTAGGGAGCGGCACTCGAGGAGCATAAGCAAGTGGTACAATTGGAGGTGTGGGGGCCATGTGTGCATAAGGGGCTAGAGGCACATATGGTCGAGGCCCCATATTAGGTACTACGACACTAGGTAGTGGCACTGCGCTAACCGTAGATGTCATCGGTACATTCTCTGTCAGGCTTATCCCTGGAGTGAGCACTGTGTTTTCCTTAATAGAGGGTTGAGCCAAGTTAGGGAAGCTAAAGTTGTCGCTCGGAGGCTCAGATTGCATAGAGACCCCAGGTGAAATGACGTAAGATGGGTCCATGGGGCTCATTAGAGGAGTCTCCATTTGTGATAGAGTAGGCTGTTGAGCCTTGCTCGTATCCAGAAATCTCATGGGGCCAGTTGAGAGTATATTTACCCCTCGGTTTTGCCTTTCTGATTGAATAATGCCATGGATAACATTACAGATCATTTTCTGTTGATCTTCGATGCTCGTGGCACTAGAGGTGGATTGTACAATCTCTATCCATCCTACATGGTAGGCGTGGCCAGAGTGTAGATCCGTCAACACCTCAGTGTGGAGGTCGTATGTCCAATGATCATTAATGAACAATCCTTCTAGAGTCGACGTGTTAACGGTTTCTTGTGAGGTAGAAGCAATGTTGCTTCCCGTGGTTTTACTTGTCACCAACGGTACTCTAGAGGGAACTTCTGAAGGAGGCAGCTCAACAGGGCCTTCTTGGTAAGAAGTTGGTAGGATATCCACATGGACACTCTTTGGGGGTGTGGGGTCCACGTGCGATGTGAAAGGAGATTCCACTTCCCCACCCCCTTCGTGTGCTTCATTTGTATCAGGTTCCGAGCGAGTAGCTCTACCTAATGTTTCCATGAAACGGCTAAACATACTAGTACTAGGCTGTGGAGCTTCGGGAGGTGCATGGCCTTCTCTCTCAGTGTTTTGGTTAGAGTATGCTTCCATGATTTCTGAGTCGGAGGAGGAATCACTAGCGGCTATTTTAGGGTCTTGGGTGGTGCTACCTTGTGTCCCCGCTGAGGGTCTAGAGCTTATCGTGGATGGGTAATGGGTATCCGTATGAACAGAGGCACTCTCAATATGCTCGTGTTCTAGCACCCGCCCAGAGCGTAAGTGCATGTGCTTTTGATACCCTAAGGTGTCAAAAAGCTGCTCTAGGAGGCCTTGTGACTAGTTTTTAGCGTGTTTTTTGTTTGTTTTTTTTGCTAGATTTTTTAGAGCGTGTCGTGGAATGGGCCGTGTGATAGCTCAAAACGAGCGTATCGATCAGAGGGTCGTGCCGTGCTTTACAGGCCTCCGTTTGGTCACTCTATGCCCTCGGAATCCCTAAAACTGTCAATTTCCAGTAGGGAACTAGGCCCAAACTAGAAAGTCTAAGGGTGCAAGTGGGAAGAGAAAGGAGGAGAGTGGAGGACTTGTCCCACATGCTCTCATTCTCTCTTGAGGGAGTAGGGTATATATATAAGAGTGAGTCTAGTATATATCATAAGACTGAGGACTGAGGCCTGGGCCTGGGCTTGGGCTTGGGCTTGGGCTTGGGCTTGGGCTTGGGCTTGGGCAAATGATCCCGATCCCGATCTATCTTTTATACAAACCAACCCGTCCGTTTTAAGAGTCACGTTTTTTATTTTCGAAAAATTTCGCCGCCCACTCACTCGCGTTTTTTCTTTCCGAATTTTTGCAGAAAACTGACAGAAAAACGCAGAAAATGCACAGAAATTGCTGAAAATGCAGAAAAAACACGGAAAATGCAGAAAAAACGCAGAAATTGCAGAACTTGACAGAAATTGAAAACGCCGAACTTGAAATTGCAGAAATTGAAAAACGCAGACAATAGCAGAAATTGAAATTTGACAGCAATTGCAGAAAACGCAAAAAACAGATATCTCCACACACCCCTTCCCTGCCTTTCCTATGATAGAAATTGCACCACAAGGAAGCGTAAAGTGCTAACCGAGCTTAGTGTAGGGCATATCCCCGGCAGCGGCGCCAAAAATGTGCGCTCCTTGCCGCACTGTCGAAGCAAGGGACTTGCCAATACACCGTATGCGAGCCACAAACGGCTCCAAGCACACAACAAGCCTAAACTAGCAAGCTCAAGAAAACAAAGGGTGTGTCACTCACCGCTCTACGCTCGCCTTCGTGGTGGATTCCTCGCCGCGATGAAGAAGAAGCTGCAGTCGTGCCGCGCTCAACCGCTTCGCCGCCGTCGTGCCTTCGTAGTGCTCGATCGCACACACACTCTCCCTCTCTCTCTCTCTCACACACACACACACAAGGAGGTGAAGAAGAAGAAGATGGAGATGGAGCAAGAGCACTCTTCAATTGCACAAATGAGAGAATGAGTAAAAATTAGGTTTAGTTGGCTTTTATAGGAGCTCACCCCATTCACACTTGGGCGCCCATGCTTAACCAACTAATCCCTTGAATGTCCAAGTTAAAGTGCGCCTCTCATCGACGATCACTCTACCTTTCCCTATTGGTCCGACAAGCCCGGTACCTGACTCTACCAAATACATAATACGCGTCCATCGTAGGTGATGGGTGTCCGTGTGCCGTGAGGGTTAACAGCAAGGGCCCATGTAAAAGTCGAAGGGATGTTAGGTAGTTGGCAGCCATTTCTTGAGAAGAGCTCTTCTTGATGTAAACATGAAAAATCCTATATAAGGAATAGAAAGCCCCACAGGCAAGGGGGGAGTTTTGGGGTAGCCAGACCTGTTGTGTGCACATTACAATATGTTCAAAAAGTAAATTTGCATTAAGTAACAAAACCTCTACTAAAGTTATCCCTTTTTTTTTATTTGCAATCAAACTTCAGCATTTATTTTATGTAAAATACAAAGTCTTTTGACTTTACATTTAAAAAGGCTTGCCAGTTTTTACATTATGCAAAGGCTGTCATTTCTTACAATCTTACCTTTTACTTTTGCATTTTAGATTAGATATTTTGTAAGGTGTTTTTTGAAATAAACCAAGGAGTGACACATGGACACCCTCTCCTTCCTTGAAAATTTTAAGCTCCATTATAAAGAATATAGATTTGCAATCAAACTTCAACATTTATTCTATGTAAAATACAAAGTCTTTTGACTTTACATTTGAAAAGCCTTGTTAGTTCTTACATTTACGTTCTGCAAAGGGTGTCATTTCTTATAGTCTTACCTTTTACTTTTGCATTTTAGATTAGATGTTTTGTAAGGTGTATTTTGAAATGAACCAAGGAGTGATACGTGGACACCTCTCCTTCCTTAAAAATTTTAAGCTGCATTATAAAGAGTATAAATAGAAGGCTAAAGCTCTGTTTTATAATGGTAACGTAATTTTTGGCATTCAGAAGTACCAATTTAGTACTATTGGAGGAAATTGTTTTTAGAAAGAACATTTCCTAACAAATGCTCTAGTAGGTCCTGCCAATCTTAGAAAAGGGTTGTATTAAAGGGAATCTCGGAGGATGCCTTCAATGGCTTCGAAGTGAAATAGCCGGGAGGAGACACGTCGAGAGGAGAGAAAAATGGAGATGTGAGATGACTAGGACACATTGCGAGGGT
>NC_140934.1:134676844-134781470 GCF_014529385.1 Adiantum capillus-veneris | reverse complement strand
AAAACCTTCAAATTTTGACAAATTTACCTCTGATGTTTCACATATGTAGGTTTGCAAGTTTTTGGAAAGAAGAAGTTTTTTTCGAGCACTGGCGAGGAGGAGGTCTTGGGGAGGGGGGGGGGGGGGGGGGGGGGGGGAGGGGGGGGGGGGGGGGGGGGGTGCCGTTGCTGGAGATGGCCTTCTGCCTTTATGTCACACAACAACCAAGGTGCACGATGGCTAGTGCACAAAAATCGCGGATGCAAAGTGCAGCCTGCCTTGAAAGACCTGGAAGAGAGAGAGAGAGAGAGAGGGAGAGAGAGGAGAGAGAGAGAGAGATTGAGAGTGAGGGAGAGGAGAGAGAGAGGAGAGGAGAGAGAGAGGAGGGAGAGGGAAGGAGGAGAGAGGAGGAGATGGGGGGAGAGGACGAGAGAGAGAGAGTAGAGAGAGAGGACTGCCAAGGAGGTCCCGGGGGGGGTTGTCGTTGCTGGAGATGGCCTTCTGCCTTTATGTCACACGACAACCAAGGTGCATGGCGGCCAGAGCACAAAATCTTTCTCTGTGTGGGGAGATTAATTATTGGGGAAGGGTTTCTTGGAGCTATAAATCCCTACAGAGTAGCAAAATCCAATTTGGGAGGCTTTTAAGAGTAAGTTGGTGGCGAGTGCGACGGGGGTAAAAAGGGGCCATGCCGCCGTCGAAGGTGGCGCCGTTTTACTAGTACTATTATAAAAGGGGGAGGGATTTCGGCTCCCTCCCTCAGACACGTGTCAACCCCTCCTCAGTTCCGACCTACGCAACGTGAGAGAAAGAGAGACTGCCAAGGCCTCCGGCAAGCAAGGGAGTTCTCTCCTTACATACAGCATGGCGCAAGGAGCAGTATTAATGCCAACCGTTTGCGCTTTCCCATCACCTTGGATGGCGGGACAGTTGGCAGCGGGCTACTGTGAGTAAATGGCGCATAGCCTAGGGACCATGCTGATTTGAATGAGGACACCACGGGCACAAATCAAGGTTTGGAGCTCTCCTTTCCTTACTGCAGGCTCACCATCGATGAGAGCTGGGCCAGGAGGTGCGAGGAGAGGATGAACCTGAAGCTCTAGCTGTGCCTGCACCAGCTCCATCCTTTGTCATGCGCTACTCCTCGATCCCCTCTTTCTTCGTCTGCAGCCGGTTGCGGCTCCCTTCAACCTCCCTTTGCAACCTGCGTTCACGCACTGCTCACCACAACAACAGTTCGCCCCTATCACAACTATTTAAGTGGGCAGCCTTAGGCCGCGGGTTTACTGCAATCGGGCATGCATGCCATGTTTTGCGTTTGCGCAGGCACGCGCACACACACTCACAAAGTTTTCATGGAGGTGAGTGTTGTGCTTAGTAAAGCTATGCCAAATGCTCACGCAGGCACACACATTGAGCCACTCAGCACTCTCTCTCTCTCTCTCTCTCTCTCTCTCTCTCTCTCTCTCACACACACACACACACACACACACACACACATAGGCCTGCAGGTGCTCAAGATGGAGACACAAAGTGGCTCTCTCTCTCTCTCTCTCTCTCTCTCTCTCTCCTCTCTCTCTCTCTCTCTCTCTCTCTCTCTCTCTCTCTGGGGCGCAGGCGCACATACAGTTTATAAGCCGACAACAATCTCGGGGGTCCATTGCGATCAGTGCAACCGTCAACCTGTTCCGGAACTCTAGTGCAGGGGCATAGAATTCCAGCTCTGCGCAAGCAACCTCCAATTGCTCAATGGAGCTGAGCTAGCTGACGGCAGGTGCGAGGCAGCTCATTACTGAAGGTGCGAGCAAAGAATTCACTACAACTTTTAGACATTTTCTCGCTTTGAGAAAAAGGTCTTTTTTCTACCCTTTTTATCATCCTAATGTGTTTTTTATGTGTAAAAAACACAGGAAGTGTGAATTATTTTTGTCATTGCTTTTTATTTTTTTTCAATGGTTATTTTTCTTATCCATGCATCAAATTTTCTCATTATCAAATTTTCTCATTCTCAAAGTGAGAATAAATCTCTTGCAAAATAAAGTAGTGATGTGAAAAATAATCAAGCTCATAATTATTATTGTCTTCCTTCAATTCATAAGAGAAAAAATTGTTGATGCATAATAATTGTTGGTCCTATGGAACAAAAAACCAAATTCACAATATGAAAATAATTTTCACTCAAGACCTTGCAAGTTCATGGTGTGAATTTTTTCTAATCGAAGCTCTTAAAGATTGTACTGCACCATAGAATTATTTTCATTCTACATTTCTATTGCTAATGCAAATATTTTTTACTCACACTTCTTATAATAATAAATATTTCCTCTCTTAACTGAGAGAATTATCAATCTTGAGTGTAAATTATTTCCACTTGTGACATTGAAAATTATTCATTCTTAAGTTGATTTTTTAAACGAGATAATTAATACATTGGAAGGTAGAAAACCAGTGGAAAAATTTTCTAGTTGGAGCCTTGCCCTTATTTTATAAGCAAAAGAGAGACATTAATGGTCACCGTCAATGCAAAAAATTGAACAAGGTAAATGTTTTCACTTCACAATGACTAAAGGATCCTTATTCTCATATATAATTTTTTTGTAGTTATATTATTCACACCTAAAAAGTTTACACGTTAGAAACATTCACACCTCTAATATATTTTCATAGCTATAAATTTATCACATATGGAAAGGAATCTCTATCTTGTACACATAAAACTATCCAAATTATGGGATAACTTCAATTCAAACATATTTTATGGCTTGTTGTTTAGTATGAAAACTGCTAATAGTGATCAATCAACTATCATACAAGCATTCAAGACTATAACAAGAGCAATAATTAACTTATCCCACAAAATCTTTTAGCTTTATAAGTCACATATGCGCTTGTGCAATACATGTCAAACTGCCCAAACAAGATGTCAGAATTAACGACAATGTTTATCACCAAAGTTCCATAGTGAACTTGACTTTAAACAAGTTTAACCCATATCTTTATCTTTGAGCTTAATCTTGTTTTGCCCAATGGCCCAACGTACTAAAACATCCAATGCCTTTGAGTCTTGACATTCTTTCTTGAAATAAAATGATTCCTTCGGAGTAGTCCATTGCAACTCCTTTAAAAGTCAACTAGTTGCCGATACATGACATCTATGTTGTGCTCGCCCATCAGATTAAGAGCTATCGCTTCTTTTCTTGTCATCTTAAGTGCCCCATTCTGCAAAAAATATATTACACTTGTGTAAGAACTTTGATAAAAAATCTATCAAATTTATGTAACGCAACACGCTCATTTGTAAGACCAAAGATGTTAGTAGCAATACATGAGCCAATAATGTTATGAGAAGGAATCAAATTCCTCTTTTTAGACTTACAAACCTGTAATAAAATAGAAACAATTCACAACATTAAAACATGCTTGATTGGATTAGTATACCAAGAAAAGGGCTTGTACCAGGGTAGAGTTATTCTCTTTGCATCTAGCAGGAACTTTGGTAACTCTTTTAGCTTTTCCACTTTCTCTTCCTTCTCTCTTCAAAAACCATTCCATCTCAAAAACATTACAAAAATAGAGATTTGAAGTCTCTACAAACAGTTGACAATGAGCAGACCCTTGAAATGATGACATCATTGTGATGATTTCTTGTTTGTGAGATCCTTTAAAGGCTGCAAAAACAAGAATTTCTTGAGTCCTTTCAAGGGGGACACCCTTTAATGACATCAAACCACCAATATCATTGAAGGTCTCTTTGTTTCCACACTATAAGTAGACATATAGATACCATTCAAACACCATTAATAGATAGAGTTTGTTCTTCACACTTTGTGTTTGGGACAATTACGTTCAAGCACATGACCTTTGGCTTATTTTTTGATATGGTAATGAGTAGTGTAGTATCACCATCCTAAAACAAAATTGACATTAGCATGCAAGTCCCAATATTTAGCTCAATGAGATAACAAACCAACGAAGTCTTCCCATCTAGATGTCTCCATATCACTTTTGTCGTCAAAGTCTACTGATGCATGGTTAAGCACCTACATAAACTATCATCTATAAGCAGAAAAGTAGGTCTCAACCCATGAAGTAACCAATACTAAAATGAAATCCTCACAAAATACTTGATGATTGAAACGCCATGGTCTTAGCCAAATCAAACATCTTCCATGTCGACTATTCACCAACACCAATAAACATAGTCAAAGTTGAGGGATTGCATGTAATTAATTTTGTGGAAAAGAACACAATCTACCTCTCTCACTTCTTCGTTTGAATGATCCAAGTGAATAGGTAGATTTGTGCTTAGTAGAGAGTCATTTCCAGAAATAGAGATATGCAAAGTGGATACATGCAAGGCCCCTAGTGGGACTGCCTTAGAATGAACCTCCCAACCCTCCTTTATATAGCCCCTGGACCTCATTCCCTATCCACAGTAGCAGTTAGCCCCTTGGGCCTGGTCCTTCACCAATGGCGTTTCTGCCATTGGCATGACATTATTCCCTCCTTGGGGAAGTGTTTTCGTCCTAAAAAAGAAAAGTGGGAAACTTCTTCTTAAGAGTACGAATTTTTTTCCCAAGTGGCACTTTCTTTAGATCGATCTTTCCACTTGACAAGAGCCTGTCGACGCACATGATGACACATACGTAAATCATGATAGTTGAGAATACATTCATGTTCATGCGGTTGGGTAGAAGGCTCAACGAAATCAACCGAAATTTGCTGGTCAACAAAATTGTTTCTCCATGCAGGCATTTTCATAAACGGCTTAGATGAAAAATCGGATGAATACGAGAATGTAGTGGTAATGAGAGTTTGTAAGCTCGATTATCCACTCGCTTGAGTATCTTGAAAGGCCTATAATATCTCGGAGATAAGTATTGTAACCTAGGGAAGTGGAAGAGGTCACCTTCTCCTTATCATGGACGTGCTTCTCTTGCGGTAAGTAAATCTTCAAGGTCGAAAATTTATCTTGTGCCCAACTATGCAATTCAACTTGATGTGTTGGTATGTCCACTCCCAAGGCTTCCCATAAAGGCGCAAACATATATAGAAGATTGCTTACGTTGATGTTACTATTGAGTATGGTGCGTGTGTATCAATTGGAGCCTAGCCTTTAACAAATCGACTAACTTCCCTTGTATTCTAGAAAGAGATGCCTTTTAAGAACTCTTTCTCCATGTTTTAATGAAAGAGCACAAGATCTATTAATGAAAATTGCTAGCTAAGGACATAATTGGCCTCTATTGGAGGCATGTGAACAATTGTAATAACAATGACCTCTCTCTCTCTCTCTCTCTCTCTCTCTCTCTCTCTCTCTCTCTCTCTCTCTTTCTCTTTGGTGTAAAAGGTGAAAGCAAAGGTCTTGATTTAGGGTATCATCATCTATCATTTAGGGAAGAATTTGGGCCGCTATCTTTTCTTTGAGATTAATTGTCCTCTTTTGTATATGAACGCGTGAGGCTCATGTTACCCACCCTTTACATCTTTAGTAGTATTTCTCATATCCCCAACTATGATAGATTGGTTAATATAATAATATGTCTCTCTCTCTCTCTCTCTCTCTCTCTCTCTCTCTCTCTCTCTCTCTCTCTCTCTCTCTCTCTCTCTCTCTCTCTCTCTCTCTATGTACATCCCTCTTTCACCAGTTTGTAGCGGATTGGTCTCATGGGTTATTTTGGTATTTTGAAGGCATTAATATATTAGATGATTTCATCAACCCCCCACCTCCCCTGCCCACTACCCGTCCTTGTTTATATACCTTAGATATGTTAAGTAGAGTTTCTTTCGACTCTAGTAGCACCTCTAGATTCATCTTAGTATTTCTTTTTTGTACCTCTTGAAGATGTTAATATATCATTTCATCTCTCTCTCTCTCTCTCTCTCTCTCTCTCTCTCTCTATATATATATATATATATATATATATATATATATACATATACCACCCTTGAAGATCATCGATCATAGTCAATCTCGGATAGCTTTCTTGCACCTTGTGTGATGCAAAAAGCGAGTGTTCCGAGCTCAGATGGAGCGGGACTTATACCAGTTGTTCTAGAGAAGAGACTCAGAAGAGGCATGGCGTCTCTTTCACAAGCACTCTCCTCCCCTAGTGATTACTTTTTTTGATGTATGGAGTCAGTATGCAACATCCTTATATGTGTAGACACCCCTTCCAGATCATCTTGAGCCATGTCCATGTACAAGTACCTTCTTTACCACTGAGATGGTAAAGACAACCATTGACAGGATGAAGACCAAGAGAGCGTATGATCATGAATATGGTCTAGTAGCAGAGCACTTTATACATGCTAGAGATATGTTGACAAAGGTTCTTGCAGTCACGTTCACTCGTGCATCTGTGAGGGTCTAGTTCAGATCATGCCCATCTTCAAGGTAGGTGATCCTACGAAGGCTAGAAACTATCATACTATTATGATTGAACACACATTGGCATGGTTGTATGCATCTTTCCCTAAGCAAAAGTTGAGGAGCTCTATAGAGAGTGAGGGTGTACATGCATCACAACGTGAGGATTTCAGGAGAGGCTTCTCCACTCTTGACCACATTCCGACACTTAGAGACATCATCAAGGAGGGGAGGCCACAGGAAAGATGGATTTATTATAGCTTTGTGTATTTGCAAAAAATCATTTTACAATATGGTGCCAAGAGCCAGATTGATGCGCATGCTATAGGAGATGGGAGGAGAGGACTATAAGCCACCTCATTATATCACCCTCTTGTACTAGGCACCCATTGTATCAATGATCACAAATTATATTACCCTCTTGTACTAGGCACCCGTTGTATGAGAAATCACAAATATGCCACACAGTACCAACTAGTAGAACTCCTAGATTCATTTTTAGGATCTCTTTTTTGTACCCAAACATGGTATCAGATTCACCAATTTGTGTCTGTTTGGTCTCATAGGTCATTATGGCCTCTTGACGACAGTACTATGTCATTTCATTTCATTCCTGACTCTCTAGATTTTGGACAAACAGAGGATTAGCCACCACTGCAAAGCTCGGCTCATGCTCACACCCATAGTACTCTCATTGACTGAGCATTGGAGCTAGTGAGATCTAGATGCTTGTGACTAAAGAGAGGAGGTTCACAACATTGATGGGGACTGCAGTAGAGGATTCGAGCCATACTATCTCTGTCATAATAATCAATATCTAATTCTCCTAAATGATTTTCTCATATTAAACTGATCATTTAATGTGGGGAAGTGCCAGGGGAGAAAAAGCTAGAATATTGTTTAAGCTAGCAGACCGGCCACAGTATGGATCCAAAGGAGGGAAAATAGGGATCCAAAGGGGGGGCCATCTGCAAAAGATCCATGTGCAACAATGGGCTAAAAAGACCCTAAGGTTTAGCCCATTAAGACTTCCAAAATGCTAAGGTTCCAAAATTCAAAGGTTGTGTCCAAAGGTCAACCCTAGGGAAAATTTGGATGCTTTGTGTGTGCCCTAAAAGTCTTTGCACATCCCTACATGGGAGGGGGCGAGCCCTAAAGGTAGGGGATGAGAGAGAAAGCCACACACACACACACACACGCTCCCTTTACACAAAGGGAATGAGGGACACATGTCAGCTCCCTAGGCCAGATGCCCACAAGGTGTGCCCAATTTCTATTGGATGACCCTTGAAGTGGACCAATGAGAATTAAGCTAGAGTAAATATAGTTTAATTAATTTAAAAACATTTAATAAAAGAAACCAATGAGAATTAAGTCTCCTAGAAGACTATTGGGCAGTCTCCCAAGGGGTCCAATGAGCATTCATGAGCCCAATGGCTTGCCTGATTCCTATTGGCCAGGAGGCAAAGGGGTCCAATGAGAGTTTAGTTTAATTATTTAATTACCTAAATCTCTCACAAAAAGGGAAAGGGGGACACATGTCAGAAGGCTATCACTTATGCTGCTTGACACCCATTGGCTTGACTTGGGGAGGGCCAATGAGGCAAAATCCAGACCAAATTAGCAACAAGGGCTCGCCCAAGAGAGAGAGGGGGCTGATTTTTGCTTGGCATTATCACACACACACTCACACAAGCTCATGTGTAAATAAAGAATACTCTATCTCCTCCCAAGCTTTAATGGAGAGCTCATCACCTACTCCAAGCTTGTGAGATAGAAGCCTACATCAACATTCTCTTGGCATGTGGATGCAAATCCAACCAAGAGCCAAGCTTCAATGTATGCTCATCTTCTCTACCAAGATAATTACTAAGCTAATCTATGCTAATCTGAGTGATTATGTGAGGAGATGTACATCTTTCTCGTAAGATACTCCTTCTTCCTCTCAATCTACTCTCATACCCTGCTAGCTCTCACCATCTTCGAAGGTGTGTGAGGTCTTGGGTCTGAGAACGGGGATAATTCAAGTTGTGTTTGATTAAGTGTTTTGCTTAGTGCATGAAGCTAGTCTTGAAGGAACACAAAGAATTGTATTGTACAATGTCTCTCTTGATGGGAGAAACCATAATACAAAGCCTTTTGGAGGGGGGACCGGCTCCATGAAAATCCGGTCCTCAACTGTTGTCAATAGCTTAATTGCTCTCTCTTTTGAAAGTATTGTCCATGCTATCTAACTAGGTGTTATGCTTTTTGTTTCTCTCTCCACCCAAGCACTCTTGTAATTCTCATTAGGAATCTACTCTAATGAAATGCCCACTATGTTCATGCTAATCTCCGCTACACATAAGTTATTATGCCATTAAATGTTACAATCTCGACATCTAGAGTACACACGAGGATAAACTCATGACCCATTAGATCACCCTATTGTAATGGACACCCATTGTATCAGTGATCACACATACCCTACACAGTTCTAGCTAGTAGCACTCGTATATTCATTTTAGCATCTCTATTTTGTACTCAAACATGGTATCAGATTCACTAGTTTGGAACGGTTTTAGTTTAATACGGTTTCAGTGGTCTCATAGGTCATTTTGGCCTCTTGAAGGCACTAATAGATCATTTCACTCTCTCTCTCTCTCTCTCTCTCTCTCTCTCTCTCTCTCTCTCTCTCTCTCTCTCTCTCTCTCTCTCTCTCTACATTTCCCTCACCTTTCCGCTAACGTCAATCTATTTCCAAGCATGAACAACAACTCTTGATTTAAAATGTCACCTATTAGAAGAGGCTGATGATGTTGATCTTGGTAGAAATTTGTGATGGGAGCCCTGCGGAGGCCAGCTCCACCCACTACTCCGGCAGGCAGCCGTCCTTCGCCGCTAGCAGAGTGTCGTCGGTGCTGACTGTGGTGAGAACATTCTTGCCATCTGTGTTGGGCAGGGAGATAGTCCATACAGATGTGCCCATAGTCCATTGGATGGCGCTAATGGACGCCCAGGAGGTGCAACTGTAGTTGCTAGTGTACATACTTGCCCTCCTTGAATGGACAATATTGAGCAGGAGCTGGTGATGGCACAGGCGAGACGGCGTTGCTGGGGAATCAGCTAGCGCGAAAAATGTCTGCACTAGGTTGCGATGCACAATATGTTTCGTTTGCTAGAAAAATACTAGTGCTGTTCGCTTCATGATTACATTGTTTTTGTCAAGGAGTGGGTGGTGATTGCAGTGATGGTGATGGTGTGGGTGTGTGTGTGTGCACTAGGCACACAGAGTGCATAGTGTGTTCTTTGGTGATGTTGTGTGTTTTTGTGTGATGGTGACCCCTCTTTATATAGGGGAGGAGGGAGGGGAGAAATTCTAGAATTTAGAAATGAAGAATTCATTATCTACATAGGCCATGTGACTGTGGGCCCCACTTGTCTGGCTGTGTGTATATGTGTCAGAACAGCAGTCTCGTGAGAGAGAGACTAAGAGAGAGAGATGGGTTGATGAAAAAAAAGTGAGAGGTGACATGGAGAATAAAGTAATTACAAGAGGGGAGAGAGGGGAGTGCGCTCAGAGGTGAATCTGTGTGCAGATGTGTGTGAACACAAGAAAAATCAGGTAACCACCGGGTGGGGATGGGTCTGTGGGCACTTTTTTTAGTGAAACTGAGTGTGTGTGAGTGTGGGGGAGGTTATTTAGCTACAAGACAAGAGACATGGCGCCCTTTAGAGAGAGGGGGGTATTTGGGTCATGGGATATGATAGGAGAGAGAAAGAGGGGGTGGGGTATCCTATTTTGGAAGATAGGGTAAGTTGCATGTGAGTTAGGGTGCATTATTGGTGAGTTATAATGCATTATTGGTGAGAGTTGGGGTAGCTTGAGGGGAGAGAGAAAGGAGAAAGGACAAAGGGAAGAGAGAGGGGGTTGACCTTTTGAGTGGAGGAGAGGAAAAGGGACACCCGGTGGGGCTACAGTGAAGAAAAAGGAGGCAAGGTGGGGATGGGCTACCCCGCAGGCATGAGGTGGCCTATTTTACCTTTCTTATATATTTACATAATCATACTTTATTTTTTCTTACTTTTTCCAATGCCTTTTATCACTCCCTCCATAAGAGGGGGTTTTCATGGGGTGGGGACGAGAGAAGAGGGATATGGGAGCTTGGCTTGTGAAAAGCCCCCATCATTAGCCCTCCCCTTTTGGCTAGAGGCATTCATGTCTCTAGCTCATCTGTTTGATCATTATCGTCGGAGGTGGCGGCTGATGGTGTGTCCTCATCTGTAATGTCAATAGGTGGAGCCTGGGCAAATCGAAGAAAATAAGGTTTAAGTCGCCAACCATTTACCCTGGTTTTATGAAGTTTTCCATCAGCCTCCATAAGCTGGTAGCTTCCATTGGCATACTTTTTCCTGACGATGAAAGGACCTTCCCGTCGGAGTAGGAGTTTCTTATCCTTGCGCGTGTCGAAGCGATTGTCGTAGCGGAGCACCAACATTTCTTTCTTCAATTATTTTTTCCGGAGATGCTCGTTAAAGCTAAGCCGTCTATGCTCTGCTTGTGCTGTATAATAATTTATTACTTCTTCTCTGTCCAGCTGCAGTCTTTCCAAGTTGATGATGTGATCTCTCAAATGCATGTTGGGCTGTTGAAGCTAGCTTGCCATTACTCTGAGACTTTGTAGTTGCACTTCAATGGGGAAGATTGCTTCCTTACCAAATACTAGATGATACGGTGTGAATCCCAAGGATGTACGAAATGAAGTTCTGTAGGCCCATAAATCTGGTAGTAGATACTTATCCTAGTCTCCAGGATGATTGTTTACCTGCTTGGTAATAATTTTAGAAACCATTCCATTTACCTTTTCAACTAGGCCATTACATTGAGGGTAATATGGTGAAGAGTGCCTCCTTGTAATGCCCAGTTTCTGCATTAATTCTCCTACCAAGTCTGCTTGAAACCTGGCCCTCTATCAGAGATGATCTCTAAAGGTGTGCCAAACCTACAACATATGTGCTCGTAGATAAATTTATCTACCTCTACCGTTGTGATTCTAGTGGTGGCTGTAGCCTCTGCCCATCTAGTCATGTAGTCGACCCCCATGATAATGTAGAATTTTCCTGAGTTGTCCCTAGGTAATGGCCCAATGGCATCAATACCCCATTTTTCAAATGGGCCATATGAGAGAATAGGTGTCTGTGGTTCAGGCATAAGTGACCTAGTGCCGGCCTTTTGAAAGTGTCACCTAAAGCTACAAGAAAGAGGAAACAAAAGCATGGTTCAGATGAGGAAGCAGCTCCACCAAAGAAAATGAGGGAAAGCATACCAAGCGGGAGTGTGTTAAGGGTCAACCAATTGGGGGATATTATTTAGTGGTTTGAACCTTAGTAACAAGGTTTGTAGTATTTCAAGAAGCAAAGGAGTTGTTAAGAGTCGTTGGTTTTCATATCAGGAAGGAAGAGGAGCGTGTTCTTGGATGATAAAATGACATCCAACCCGCTTAAGCGAATGTATCTCTCTTGTATCTCTGAGTTCTTGATCTAATACAAGCTATGTCGGGTTTTGTCAGCTCCATGTTTACGGTTTCATTCAGTGTTACTGTGTAGCTATGCCGTTTCCTGAGTTTTTTTGTAGTTGGGCATACACTGTGCCTGAGTATTATACCTTTTCAAAATCAGCATCTGATTGTTCTGACATTGTTAATATGTGTGTGTTAAGTGTTTGAATCTTGATTTACAAGGCTGAAATTGTTTAGAGGGAGTTAGCTATTCAGAATTATGCTATGCTTGATTGTGGAAATAGGTTATATATATTCAAAGTACAAGGGTATTAGGTATCCATGTACACACTGGCGATCCTGCAGGTTCGAATACCTAGTTAAGCCTAGAATGGGTTAGGAGTATGGGTTCAAGATGGATGTGGAGAATTGAGAGGAATTTTGTTATTGTTTATATGTTGAATTCTTGAGAGAAGAAGAGGTTCTGTGTATTTTACAAGATCACAGTCCAAAGGAGGGTGCAGACATTCAGGCACCAGAATTGCAAGCAGAGCAAGAAGATCTTTATCAAGAAGCTACAGTAACAATGGAGCCTGAATTCTTGTAAGTGAGCCATTCTTTCAGTTTTGCATAAAAAATACCTAAATTCTTGAATCCTAGAAATCTAATGTCATGTCATAAGGAGCTATGTGATGGGTTTGATGTGGATCTAGGTATAGCACCTATGCTCTCCACTTTAGGCACACATATGGTCTCCATTTAGTGTGGTGCACTGAATGTGAGGGCTTGAATATAGCTATCTGATTTTTTGATTTCAAAAATGGGGAAGAAGAAAAAGAAAAAATGTGAGATTTGCATGACGCATGAGCATCCAACACATGAGTGTCCATGCATATGTATAGAGAGATGATTGCAAGTACTTTTGCATGGTTTAATTGTGTGAGCAACTTCAAAGCATTATCAAAAAGTGTCGTAAAGCATCATCATATGAGAGAATGGAGAGCGTAGTTGAGAAGTTAGATGCATTTGAGGGAAAGCTTGAAGATGCATGTGTTTACCTTAATGAGAATAAGGGTAGAAGGGTCAAATCTTGCTCTACCAAGAAGGGCATAAGGATGTTGCAAAAATCACATTTGAATTCAAGAGAGAAATGTGAAGAAAAATTTGAGAGTGATGAGAGTAGTGATGATGAGGATGAGGAGTGGAGTTACCCTTTGGGAGCGCAGGTGATTCAGGCAAAGGGAGTGCATGTGGGTGTGAGCCAAAGTAGCCACCAAAATCCAATAGAAACCCCTAATCTAGCATAAGACATCAGCCTAAAAGAGGTATTTCTTCAACCCAATGACCTCATTGAAGTAGTTGATCACAGTATTGCATGTGTAAGCACTATTTTTGCATCAAACAAGCAGAATTTTGAATTTTTAGCAAGCAAAACCATTCAACCTGAAATTTGGGAAGAAGGATTTGAGTACTTTGATGTTCAAAAATTAATTATTTTTGCAAGTTTTCTCAATATTGCAATGCAAGATGAAAGGATCAAGCCACATGAAGTTGAATTTACTCATTTTCCATCTAATTTTCTCTCAAAATGAAGATCAGGCATCTTTGCCTAAATGCACAACAGAGCAACCTGATGTGATAGATGTTGATTTAGAATTTTTTGAAATTAAAATTCAGCTGTTGTTATGCAGGAGGATGATTTTCAACTAGGAGATATTCAAGATGAAGAAGAACTAACTCATTTGCTTGATTCTGACTCAAAATCTGATTTTAATAATGCTTTCAAGGAGGAAACTGAACAAGCAGAGTTACTTTTGTCTGATTTGTGGGAAACTGAGTCTAGTACATTGTTTTGTAGCTCTTAATCAATTCAGATTGAACTTGAAACAAATCAGATTGGATGTTTCCTGAATCTAAAAAATCAAGAACAGTGGTTTAATGAGCCTAAATCATATTCTACAATGCTGGATTCATGTCTACAGATGTTGCAGATGCTGAAGAAGCAATCTTTGATGGTTGCAAAAGGGTTTTTTCATCTTGAACAATTCTAATGTCACTATAAAGTGAAATCTAATTTGTTTGAGAGGTTAATTGCTGCTATTTTTTGGATGAAGTTGATTATGGAGATGCATATCAACTGTATGAGCATGTTTACAAAGCCTGAAGTTGCAAATATTCCTAGTCATGGAGTTTTTCAAGATCAGAGTTCTATGTTTGAAGTGCATATTTCTGAATTTATGAAATCAGGGATTGAAAGGCTGATTTTGCAGATGCAAGTCGATGAGCTTCATGACTCAGTAGTTCATGTGTCATATTGTCTGAATCAAATTTTGCAATTTGATGATCAAGAAAAGAGGGTTTTGAGCTTGATTTTGCAAAATCCTTGTGGATTTGACAAAGATGTTATGTTTTGGATTTTTTTCATGATAAAATTGCAAAGTTTGCTAAGTGAGATGATTGCATCTCAAAGGAGGAGTTATTATGGGTCACATATGCCCAAAATGCTTAATTTTGAAGAAGAGGCGTTGATGGATCATTTGGATCATATTTTTGCTACTTGTTGGAAGCACTATGTTTGTTTCCAAAGATTTTTTAGAGATGATTTTACAGATGTTGAGATTCATCCAGATTTGCAGATTCAGGCAACAAATCAAGAATCAGATTTCATGAACTAGAAATAAGATTTTCTGATCCAAATTTTAGAGATGCAAATTTTCTTGAACATGAACTTACTTTCCTTTACTCTATTCTCATGGAGTACAAACATGATGATTGGTTTTTGGTTTCATAAATTCATTCTCTATGATGTAATGTGGATGTTGATCTATATGAAAGGTTCCCAGCCTTGGCATGTTGATCTATATGAAAGGTTCCCAGCCTTGGCATGTTGTCATAAAATGGTGCAATTGTATTCACATATTCATTATGGGAAGCACAAAGGGAATGCACACATAATGCCTTCAAGTTATATCTTTTTGAAAAATCGGGGAGGAAAGTAATTATCAAGCTAGTTGTATTTTTTGAATCTTGGATTGAGTTCCAGGCACTTCAGTTTGCAACTAGTAAGGTATTCACTAACCTAATGGATAAGGCATTTGACTTCTAATCAAGGGAATATACAGGTTCAGGATAGATTTTTCAAATCTACCCACTGGGCTATGCCAAGTGTTAAGGATCAACTAGTTGGGGGATATTATGTAGTGTTTTGAATCTTAGTAGAAAGGTTTGTAGTATTTCAAGAAGCAAAGGAGTTGTTAAGAGTCATTTCTTGTATCTCTGAGTTCTTGATCTAATACAAGCTATGTCGGGTTCTGTCAGCTCCATGTTTACTATTTCATTCTGAAGGAGTACGAGCGGAAGTGCGACGCGAGAGAGAGTGCGAGAAGAAGAGCACGACGATATGGTGAACTCGCTCTATTGTAATGTGTAGAGCATAGTGAGTTCTTATTAGGTTTTTACAAAAGAATATGTGTACATACCTGGCGGCCCGCCCACTTACCTGGGCGATCACATTGGGCTTTATACCCCAACAACCTCCCACTTAAAGTCCAATGTGGTACTTTAAGTGTGAGAGAAGCTACTATACAAGCTAATATACAAGAGATGTAGAGAAGTGATGTACTACCCTACACCTAACTGCTTGCGAAAATACACAAAGTTCTTTGAGGGAAGTCCTTTTGTAAGTAGATCAGCAGGATTTTCTGTGGTGTGAACTTTGACAAGCTGAAGTTGCTTATCCTCGAGCATTTCCCTGATGAAATGATACTTCACATCCACATAGTTTGTCTTTGAGTGATAAACTGGATTGCGAGCCAATTGTATAGCACTTTGACTATCACAATATAACACAGGCATCTCTTCTTTGATTCCCAAATTTGTTACTAGTCGATTAAGCCAAATTGATTCTTTGCATGCCTCTGATGCTGCAACATATTCAGCCTCTGTAGTAGACTGAGTAACACAATCTTGTAATCTAGAACGCCATGATACTGCTCCACCAGCCAATGTAAAGACATACCCTGACGTAGACCTTCGGTTGTCTAAGTCACCTGCATAATCTGAGTCTGTAAAACCCTTTACACTTAGCTCCTGACTCCCATAGCATATACGCATACTCTTTGTAGCTTTCAGGTATCTCAATATTCCTTTCACTGCCTCCCAATGTTTCTTGCCTGGGTTTGACATGTATCGACTTACTACTCCCACTGCAAATGCAATGTCTGGGCGAGTAGCAATCATTGCATACATCAAACTACCCACTGCAGACGCATATGGAATCTTATCCATTTCAGCCTGTTCTTCCTCAGACACAGGACAATCTTGTTTGCTAAGTTTCACATATGGTGGCAATGGAACACTCAATGCCTTTCCCTTCTCCATATTGAAACGTTGCAAAACCTTGTCAATATACTCTGTTTGAGATAACCAAATCAACTTCTTTGATCTGTCTCTCTCAATGCGCATACCAAGTATATGACTTGCCTCACCCATGTCTTTCATGTCAAACGATTTTGCCATCTTTGACTTCAAAGCTGAAATTTCTTCCAAGTGCTTGCCAGCAATCAACATGTCATCCACATACAAAATAAGGATCAGCCAACTGCCATCCTTAGCCTTCTTTGTATATAGACAGTGATCGAACTCACTACGTTTGTAGCCTTGAGAAAGCATAAACTTGTGGAATTTATGGTACCATGCCCTCGGTGATTGTTTTAAGCCATAAAGACTCTTTAACAACTGGCATACCCAATCTTCCTTGCCTTTCTCAACAAACCCTTCTGGCTGCTGCATGTAAATTTCCACATCTAAATCAGCATGCAAGAACGCTGTCTTGACATCCATTTGGTGCAACACCAAATCTAATATGGCAACCAATGCAAGAAAGCATCTCAATGTAGTCATCTTGACCACCGGAGAGAAGACTTCATCAAAGTCAATGCCTTGTTCTTGCTTAAAGCCCTTGGCAACAAGCCTTGCTTTGTACTTTGGCTGACTATCATGAGCGGTGATCTTATACCTGTAAACCCATTTACAAGGTAGAGCCTTTTTGCCTTGTGGTAATTTAACTAGCTTCCATGTCTTGTTTTTATGCAGAGATGTCATCTCTGACTGCATGGCCAATTGCCAATTCCCGGAGTCCTTCATTTGCATTGCTTCCTTGTAACATGAAGGCTCATTGCAATCAGTCAACATGACATAGTTCATAGATGGAACAAACCTATCAGGAGGTCGCGTGACACATCCAGATCTACGCACAATAGGTGGCTCAGGCTCAGCCATAACCTATGGTTCCACTCTATCCTGTCCTTGCTCCTCTTGAGCCCTGACATTTTGTCTTGCACGTGCAGGTCCATCTTCTTGGAAGACAACTCTTCTAATCTACTCAACCCTCTCTGGTTTAGAATGATATTTGGATTCATTAAAGTGAACATCATTGCTGCGGACAACCTTTCTGGATTCGGGATCCCAAAGTCTGTACCCCATCTCACCAGAATTACCATAGCCTAGAAAGATGCACTTTCTACTCTTTGGCTCAAGTTTGTTCCTAAATTCCTTTGGAACGTGAGTATATGCCTCACAGCCAAAGACTCTAAGATGCTTGTATGAGGGCATTTTGCCTGAACATACCATATCTGGCACTGAATCCTTCTGCAAAACCTTGCTAGGAGATCTATTTACAAGATGAACAGCTATTGATACAGCTTCAGCCCAAAACCCATTTGGCAGTTGTGCATTAGACAACATACTTCTGACCTTCTCTTGTATGGTCCTATTCATCCTCTCAGCAACACCATTTTGAGGAGGATTGTAAGGAGTAGTAAGTTCATGTTTTATACCTTTTGACTCACAAAAGTCCTGAAAGGCCTTTGAAACATACTCTCCACCATTGTCAGTGTGTAAGCTTTTAAGCTTCTTGCCACTCTGATTCTCCACAAGTGTCACAAACGTTTTGAAAACACTAAACACTTGATCCTTGTGCTTGAGAAAGTAAACCCATACTTTCCTCGAGTAATCATCTATAACTGTCATAAAGTAAGAAGCTCCCCCTAGAGATAGGTTAGGCATAGGTCCACACAAATCACTATGAACAAGTGCCAACTGTGTATCTCTTCTACTACTTCTATGCTTATGTGGCTGCTGTGTTTGCTTACCATACAGACAATGTTCACAGAATTCAAAATCATTAAATGAAAAGCCAAGAAAATAACCAGAACAAGACAATATTTCCATTCCCTTCTTGGACATATGTCCTAACCGGCTATGCCACAAAGAAACGTTCGGCTGCTCGGTTACATTGATTACATTTTTAGAGACATTTGATACATAAATCATGTAAAGTCCTCCAGACTTTACTCCATGTGCTACTGTCATAGAACCCTTGGATATCTTCCACATGTTCTGTCCAAAAGTGGTGACGTAGCCAGCATCATCAAGTAAACCTGTGTTGATCAAGCTCTTTGTAATTGCGGGAACATGTCTCACATTCTTCAGCGTGAAAGAAGAGCCATTCTGAAACTTCAATTGAACATATCCAACACCTAAGATCTCACATGTCTGCCCATTGCCTAGCTGAACATGATCTTTAGTGGTCACATAAGAAGTAAACCACTCCTTGTTTGGAGACACATGAAGTGATGCCCCTGAGTCTATAATCCAATCACTCAGTGCATTTCCATCAGATGCTGTAAGAAGAGCTGAGTCCATTGTATTATTCAAGAAGTAGATGTCTCCTGACACTAGACTGACATCCTCTGCAATAGTGTTTGTCACATTTATTTCTTGAATCTTCACTGAGGACTTGTTCTTCTCACCATGGTCTTCATCTTTCTCTTTGCCTTTTTCTGCTTTCCATTCTCTGCAGTCTCTTTTCATGTGACCCTTCTTGCCACAATGGTAGCATTCTATGTCACTCTTGCCTTTAGCACTGCGGGACTTGCTACGAGACTGATTCCTCTTTCCACCTTTGTACTTTTCTTTGGTCCTTCTCCTGACAAATAAGGGTGTTCCTTTGCCTTTGTCCATTGCCTTTCTATTGGTTTCTTCAGTAAGCAGACTTCCTTCTACACCTGCTATGTTCAAACCATTTGGAGGTGCAGAATTACTCAAAGCTGTGCGAAAAGTGTCCCAACTTTCTGGCAATGTGATCAACAGGAACATAGCTCTAACAGGTTCATCAAACTTGACACCTTGAGCTGACAAATGACTATAGATTGTGTTGAATTCATTCAGATGATTGGACATAGGTGTCCCTTCTTTCATCTTCAAGTCAACAAGCTTCTTAAGCCAGTATACCTGTGAAGCTGCACTCTGCTTCTCGTAAAGATCACTCAGCTTTAACCATGCTTGATAAGCCGACATCTCGTCTGCTACATTGAAGTAAACGCTTTCTGCCAAAGTCAGCATAATGGTAGAAAGTGCCAATTCATCCATTTCTCTCCATTCATCTTCGTCCATATCTTTTGGTTTTATCCCCTTGAGCTTTATAGGTTTTATCTACTTCTTTTGTACCAACACGTGCCAAATCTGCTTCTTCCACAATGGGAAATTGGTTCCATCCAGCTTCTTGATATTGTAAAGAGTAGTATCCTGTGATCCAGCCATAGCTATGCTTCACAGTGGTTTACTTTCCTGGGAAAAATTCGGCAGAGTTTCCCTTGTAAACTGACCTCTGAACCAATATCAACCTGTCAAATGAACCAAGAAAGCTTCAGATTCTGCATAAATTTTGGCAGAGTCTCCTTTGTAAAATGGCTCTGGTGTACTCAAAAAACAGACCAAAAAACAGCTCAAAAAACACTGTCTCTCTGACACTGTAAGCTGCGGGTAAACCTGTCCTGCACCTGTACTGTCTCTCACTGTCCTATCACTGTCCTGTAAGCATAAACTGTGACAATGCCTCAATGGCAGTAAAGAAAAGATGCAATCCCAACTATCCAACTCACAGTCAATACATCCTAGCTGCCTATCTAAGGGTGCTCGAGGGATCGCTCCAAGACCTGTATCACCGAAAGGATCTCAACATTCGAGAATCCCCCAACTCAATAAAACCTCACTCGACCCTCAACAAAGGCTGCAGTAAATCTGACAGTACATAGACTTCCCACAAAGTCATACATCCACAAATTTCCCACTGTATGTTGTAACCGCTGCGGCGGTTGTTTGCTGCGTGACTCACAGCCAGCAAACCCTCAACAGACATACATCATCTCTGACAATACATCCCATGTGGAAGTACCTGCAATGTCAGGATAAAATCTGGAATATCAAGCAGCAAACACAAGCTACCTGATGAACTAGTGGATGTCGCCTACAGTCTGTGTGTAGATGCGCCCGTGTCGTATGTGACACGCCTCCAAGAACTATGAGCCGTCCTTCGATGTGTAGACATCCACAAATCAAAACTCTGGGAGTGTCGATATCCTCAGCACCTGCAGTTGTAGGCCGAAAACCCCAAATTTGCAGAGTCGGATCTGCACCGTCGAGACCACGTAGTCGAAAATGGCCTGCGCAGACCTTTGTCGAAGCCGAACGGTGGCCGAGATGACCTCAGAATGAAATTCTGACAGCACCAAGAGCTTTGGGCTCACCCACAATATTTGGGGCCGTGTCTTCGCCTGTCGAATTTCACTCCAATCTGAGCTGGTGACTCTAGCCTCCTGCAGTGCTGTCCCGAGCCTCGATCTGAGCTCTGATACCAGTTGAAGGAGTACGAGCGGAAGTGCGACGCGAGAGAGAGTGCGAGAAGAAGAGCACGACGATATGGTGAACTCTCTCTACTGTAATGTGTAGAGCATAGTGAGTTCTTATTAGGTTTTTACAAAAGAATATGTGTACATACCTGGCGGCCCGCCCACTTACCTAGGCGACTACATTGGGCTTTATACCCCAACACATTCAGTGTTACTGTGTAGCTATGCCGTTTCTTGAGTTTTTCAGCAGTCAGGCATACACTGTGCCTGAGTTTTATACCTTTTCAAAATCAGCATCTGATTGTTCTGACATTGATAATATGTGTATGTTAAGTGTTTGAATCTTGATTTACAAGACTAAAATGGTTTAGAGTGAGTTAGCTATTCATAATTATGCTATACTTGATTGTGGAAATAGGTTATATATATTCAAAGTACAAGGGTATTAGGTATCCATGCACAAAGGGTATTAGGTATCCATGTACAAAGTGCCACCGCATTAGATCCTCAACCCACTCAATAGAAATCCGAGGAAAAAAGTGATTTGGATTACTCTTCAAATTGGGGAATTCACCCAAAAGATCATGGGGATCATGATGAAATAGAGCAACAGTTGGATGCCGCGATTGAGGCTGAAGATAAAGCTTCCCGCAAGTGTATAGAAAGAGAAGAAGACCTCCGCCAAAAAGAAGCTGTAGAATTAGAGACTGCTTTGCAAGAAAGTATCAAGTAGGCCAAGAAGGAGAAAAAGAGAATGGAGGAGGAAAAAAGAACGAAGCAGAGAGCGTGCAGCTCTAGTGCACACCTTGAAGCAGAGGTACCTCCTCAAAGACCACCTCCCTCTGAAGTCATTCAAATCCTGGATTCACCTCCGTAGACACATCATGAAGGGAAAGCCCTAGTAGGAGCACTGCAAGCCACCACCACTCCAGAGCCGCCTCCATTCCCTCTGATTTCTGAAAGAACAATCTATGAATCAAGAGAAGAAGCTACACGTGATAGCTAGTGGGAGATGGAGAAAATCAAGCAAAATGTTGTGGCTCAGACCTACTCTCAATTGGATAAGCATTTAGATGAATTAGTAACCCAATATATATCTGATGCGGAATGAAGGAGTGCGTGCCCTTGATGGCTACTCATCATTCCACATCCATAGCCAAAAACTGTGAGTGCACATTGTCTCTCCACTAGAATAATCTTTGTTACCCACATGAGATAGGATATCCACCCAGAAAAAGTGCGACAATGTTTTAAATGTCATCATAGACAGATAGATTCATTATTTTGCAAGGATTCCTCTCTCACATCCATTTCTCAACTATAGAGCCATACTTGTGTGCAGTACGATCAATAACTATGGCCTCGTCTCTCTCTTTTTCTAAGTCAAATTTCTCCTCCACATCATTGGGTGGTATCGGCCACCTATCAAGGATAGCCCACTCACCTTGCTCTCTATTGGCTAAAGTCTGTAGATAGATAATGAATGATACATTTTTCTCTATAATCCTACAATATCCATTGCGATGGAGGCAATCTTTTATCAGAATTGAAAAATTTGAGGGTAGGTTAGATATTCTTCTCTGGAAGGCCATTCTCATCTTGCTTTTATTCTGTCCAAAGCTACTCAGGTGAACATAAATTTGCCCTTCAAAATCTAGCTGATTTTCACTAACAATTTCTTCAAAGGAAGACAATTTCTTTTCTAAATCATCATTGCATTGGCTCAAAATGTCACCTAGATCAAAAGAGGCATTGAACATATTATAATATTTTTGGTTACCTGCTCATTGTCTGGATTCAATACCTGTACTACATATAGAAACTCGTACAAGGCCTCCTCTTTATCACCAACAGGATCCCATGTATCATCTTTATCAAAAGCACCTTCTATTCCTTCCTTGGACTATTCCTCCTCATCTTCATCAGCACCCTTTGAACCCTGGCACTATTCCACCTCATCTTCATCAGCACCCTGTGAACCATGTCCCTCTCTATAGCATACTAGACTCCTTCCTCTCAAAGCATACAATCCTGATCCTGATCCTCATCTTCTTTCTCCTCTTCTGAACTTGAGCTTGCACTCTTACAATCCTCCTCATTAGGTGGGAGTTCTAGAACTTGATCTGCAGTTTCTTTACCATCCCTTTGATGTAGCAAGTCTCCTTTGTAATATAATAGAGACATTTTTTGCAATCATAAGCTCTTAGATATAAAGAATAGAAAAGCGAAAACCACACATATAAATTATATAATGCCAAGGTCTAAGAAACACGCATGAGAAACATTGTTTGCCCATACACCCTCCCATTGCATTTCTCGGAACTACTTTACAAAAAGACACGATGCCCTAGTTTTCCTTATAAAAACTCTTTGACTCTTGGGCATACATTCAACACAAACACAAGATTCAAACATGTGTTCTTGTGTTTCTAGCTAGCCACAAGATAAGTTAAGCTCTCTTGCCTCTTGTAAATACATTAAAAAGTCAAAACTCTTGTGTTTCTATCTAGGGTACTGAGAAAAGCGCATTATCAAGATTAAAGGGTCCAGAAATACCCATGCGCGTTTCTAAGACCTCTTGTCCCTTTAAATGAAAAAAAGTTAGTAGAACTCACTAAAACTTAAAAAACTCTTAACAGGGGTCTGAGAAAAGTGCATGGGCGGTATAGGAGAGACAAACAACCTCCATGCGCGTTTGTCAAACCTTTGGGCCACGTGAAATTTTATAAACAAACATAAGTGAAGGAGACTTTACCTTGCAAGCTATCCCAGCTTTTGTAGGCTATGGAGAGGGTGAGGTCTCCCAAGCTATGGAACCCACAAAGTCTTTGGAGGCAATGGAGAGGGTGAGATATGGAGTTCTAACAAGCTATGGAACCTGTAGGCGATGGAGATGTGAGATATGGATCTCCCAAGCTATGGAACCTGTAGGCAATCGAGAGGTGAATGCAATGGAGGAGATATGTTGTGATTAACATCTTGGTTCTCCCGTCCCTCACAAGTGTGAGGTTTGTACCCTTACCACTAGGGGTAATGAATTCCCTTGGTTTTGCGTTCCATCACACGTGTGTACCCTTACCCCTAGTGATAATAAAACCCTTGGTTTTGTGTTTCCTCACACGTGTGAGGGTTGAATTCCCTCATGCAAAAAGTCCCATCAAAATCAGTCCTCGGGAACAAGCAAAATCTACAAGTCCAGAGAGAGAGTTGCTTGGAAGTTGTTGTAAGGACCTTTTGAAAATGGTCCAAGACCGTCCAACCGGAAGTTTTGTCTTAGTTAGCTTTGCCTCCGAGTTAGGACATGGAAATTGAGTTTAACTATACTTGAGCATGCCATTACAACATAATTTTTTAAGTTTAGGATTGAACAATATTTCAATCCTACTACTCGCTCAACACTTATACCTACATACTCGCTCATCTAAAAATAAATTCATTAACTGAAATATTCCTTCGAATCTTTCAACACAAACATCTCCTTTGGCCAACTGCCTACAAGCGCAGAATACAAGCAAGCCCTAGCGTGTGCAACCTGAGAGATAGAGAGAGAGAGAGAGAGAGAGAGAGAGAGATAGAGAGAGAGAGAGAGAGAGAGAGAGAAGGGGCTGCCCCTCCTCTTCTCTCACATGTCAAGACTCTGATGTGCCTCTTCTCACGCGCCTCTTCTCCCTACCCTATTGCGTTAAGTCCCACGTGAGAGAGAGAGAGAGAGAGAGAGAGAGAGAGAGAGAGAGAGAGAGAGAGAGACCCAGGTTGTAGCTTGTCGAATGGAGAGACATCAGATCGTTGCAGCATGTCATGGGGTGAACCTGGATGTGGAGAGAGAGAGAGAGAGAGAGAGAGAGAGAGAGAGAGAGAGAGAGAGAGAGCGAGCGAGAGAGAGAGAGGCCGAGGTGGAGCTCGTCATGGGCTTTTGCATGTGCAAACATCCACCTAGATCTCCGTAGCTGAGACCTTTTTACGTGCATGAGGAGAATTTGTTTTATTCTCCTCTTCTTTTCATTTTCAAAAAGTGTATCACCTAATCGCTCACCCTAAATGAAAATACAATAGCCAAGATTATCCCCCCAAACTTTTTACTCCCACTTGCCGTCACTTATGTGGACGGGTCTCCGACATACAGCATCCCTCCCCCATCGAGCGACCCTCCATAGTGCATTCCTAAGCTATATTTCCCTCCTCCTTCAACATGCCCCTATTGCTATATTGAGCACGAGCACAAGCGGGTCTGCAAGACATCCCCAACAGCACTATACACGACAGAGAGAGAGAGAGAGAGAGAGAGAGCTCTCGAGGTGCGTACCTAACACCACACAACATACCCATAGCCCTTGGCACTGCTTGTTTTTTCATCTATCACCTTTTGTGTGTGCGTGCACACGCCCAAGAGAGAGAGAGAGAGAGAGAGAGAGAGAGAGAGAGAGAGAGAGAGAGCCGTCACAGTGCAGTTTCTCTCTCATACAAACTACAGTTCACCTTTCAACCTTCCTATTCTTCCACCCTTCAAAAGATTTCTCCAAGAATCTAGCCAAGATGAGAGAGAGAGAGAGAGAGAGAGAGAGAGAGAGAGAGAGAGAGAGAGAGGGAGGGAGGGAGGGAGGGAGGGCGGGTGCCATCTGGCCTCATGGAAGATGGTTTTGTTTCTATCGCGATCATCTCATGATGGTCAGAGCCAAGGGAGAAGAGCCATGAAGGGACCTGCCCAGGAGCTCGTTTGCAAAGCCTCGACCACTATGAGTGAGAAACCTCTCTCTCTCTCTCTCTCTCTCTCTCTCTCTCTCTCCTCTCTCTCTCTCTCTCTCTCTCTCTCTCTCTCTCTCTCTCTCTCTCTCTCTCTCTCTCTGTGTGTGTGTGTGTGTGTGTGTGTGTGTGTGTGTGTGTGTGTGTGTGTGTGTGTGTGTGTGTGTCTCGCGGCGCCTAGCTGCAAGGACCGAGAGTTGCCCTTCAATGCCTTCAAGTCTGCAATATCGGATGGAGCAGGAGATGGAGTTTAGCTCATTGTGAATCTACCTCAGAAATGGAGGGGCGATCATAGCTTCTGGCTCGCACTCTGCCATCGTCTAAACAGAAAAGGCATGCACAGTCTGACGAGATAGTATCCGGCGACATGCGAGGGTGTGTTGGGCTTTTTGGTCTCAAACGTCGAGATAGAGGCAGGGCTCCGATCTTCATCTGCGGTAGAGGCAATGAGGGGATGCAGAGGCAGGAGAGGTGACAGATCAGGTGACGCAGAGCGCTTGAATTCGGAAGGGCAAGCAACGGTGAGGTCTTGGGCTTATGGCGTCCAATTTGCTATGAGCTTGGGACACGATCAGCGAGGGGGGAGTCAAGTCCAGCATTGCCATGCAAGCGAGTGTCCATGGCTATCGTAGAGGAGACGTAGGGGGGACGAGTGGTGTCTGACGTGGAAACAGACTTTGGCTTTTTAATTCACGATTCCAAAGAAATCGTGGGTGGAAATTAATTAATGAGAAGTGGATTCGACCCAGTATGTAGGCATTAGTGTGTAATTATCATTTTGTATAAATTGTAATAAGAATTAGAATGTTAACATAGACTTAGAGGATTAACTAAATGGATTGAATATTAATGTGATCACTCAAAAAGTTAATGTTATTAGAAAGCAATAAGAAACATTCCTAACCATGAAATATTGAATTTTTAAGAAACGGTTTTTATCAACCTTCTCTATAAGTTAAATACATCAATTTGTCAACGATAACAAACATTTCACATTCTCAATAAAATTTTTACTCTGTGTCATTTTGTGTTATCACATGAATTTTCAATCCTTGATTACCTGGAGAAGTGCTTCCTCCAGGGTCTTAAAGAGATTGGTTGCCTTGGAGTAGTTAAGACGCTGGCCTAGGGGAGATAGGGGTAGGAGTTTTGCCTACGGGAAATGGGTCTTAAAGAGATTGGTTGCCTTGGAGTAGTTAAGACGCTGGCCTAGGGGAGATAGGGGTAGGAGTTTTGCCTACGAGAAATGGGCCTTGGAGAATTTTTTCCTACAGGGCTTTCAGCAAGCTGGATGCCTTGGAGTAGTTGAGACACTTGACTAAGGGAGACGGAGTAGGAGCTCGGGAGAGTTACCTCAAGAAAATGTAACTTATCATGTGAGTTCAACAGAAGGATATTTAAAATTTTTAAAATTTATAAAAATATATATACAAAAGAATATTATATTTTCAAATTTAAAAAAATATATATAAATTTTTTAAAAATAAAGTTTATTATATTTTAAAAAAATTTATAGATTAGAGGTTTTACAAACATGTTTTGAACGCACCTTATATGTCCTTTGTCAATTTGTTGGGAGATAAGGCTTATTGGTAGAGCGTACCCTTCAAAATAATTGAGAGTCAAGGCATAAGCCTAAACATGAGGTGAATAGAATTTCTTTTGAATGACTTTAATGTTTATCATTATCTTTATTAAATGGAGATTTCATGTGATTGATGTGCTATTTATAAAAAGAACTTGTAAGGTGATTAAAAATAAGGGGCTTATCTAATAACAAAAATGAAGATGAACAATAAGGTGTATTCCATTCGTAGAAAAGAGTCTCGAGAAAGGTAAAACCATAAGGGGATAAAAGTAGATATTAATTGACAAATTTTGTTCTTAATATGATGTAGGAACTCTAAGAAACGTGGGAAAGTCTTTAAAAGTTTTTAAGATATATATTGAAATTTAATGTAATTTTGATGCTTTTCTCTTTGAGTTCATTGTATATAAATTCTCTATATCGCGTGCATTCAAGGCCTATTGAAAAGTACTCTTATCTGTGAATTTTTTATGAATATACCCTTCAATTTGTGAATACTCCTTAAAATAGAACCCTTCTAGATGTAAAAAATGTGTAAAAAAGAATTAAAAATTATCCTTAATTATGTTGAATCCACATGCTATGCTTAAATATTTTTGAGTGACCCCCCCTCCCAGTCCCCCCCCCCCCCCCCCCCCCCCCCCCTCCCATATTTTCATCTTGTGTGTGTGTGTGTGTTTTGGATTTTTTTCTCTTTTTTTTTTGGGGGTTGGGGGGGGGGGGGGGGGGGGGGGGGGGGGGGGGGGAATTCGGGTCTCGAATAGCCCAAGAGTTCATGATGACCCCTTGTAAGTAGCCATTTGATATGAGTTAGGAGAGGATGCTAAACAAGAATATAATAAATAGTGAAATTTAGGGCATGACATAGAAAAAGAGCAAGGTATAAGTGATGGAACTACCTAGAAATTTAGGGCATGACATAGAAAAAGAGCAAGGTATAAGTGATGGGCTAATTGGTAGCCACCATAAGGCGCAGAAAACTAACATCTTCACATTGAAATATGCAAAATCCCAAAAATGTTTGCTCCCAAGCATTAATATTAATCACTCTAGGACATTTCTTCTAGTAGAAGATCATAATTTAGATATCTGCACACTTATAACAAAGACTTAAAGAGTAGGACAACCTTACACTAGATGCAAAGAGTTATGTAATGGCCCTATATCTTACTTTTTATCACTGTGCTTGTACTATTTAGAGCTTTTGAAACAAACTTGATCCCCATTAATGCACTTGTGTTTGCAGGAACTCTTGTAAGTTTATAGAGCCCAAATCCAGAGTGGATAGAAGGGTGGGAACCTAGGGAGATCACCTAAAGTTATGAGAACTTATGTGGGCTCATCACATAGAATTTCTATAATTCTGATCTACAAAATATGTATACTTATGAAATGCTTAAATATGTGGTTGAAAAACTTGACTCCAATTTATAATTGATGTTTTAAGTATCCCATAAAGACACATCCTATGGATGTTCGTACCTATATAATTTAAGACTTTTAAGGGTATGAGTGTAAACCTCTCTTTTAAGCTTAAAATTTGAGGTTAACTCTTTCCTTGTACATAAAACCGTCCTCACCCTCTTTTCCCTATGTTGGAAGAGGCCAAGTCGCTCCTCTCTCCTCCTTGGAAAATTTAAAATATATAACCTAGAATTTATTCAAATTTTGAAAGAGTGTGAGGCTAGAAGACTGAAGCTAAAACAATACTTAAGGGGGGGCATGGGTATTGTTACTATCATCCTTCCCATCGTGACAAGCTAAATTAGTGTTTGGACACGAGTCTCTAAGCTGTACAGCGGGATGGCCTTCCGAAATACCATACCACATTTTCTTGAAAGACAAGTAATGCACATGCTCCTTAAGTAAAGAAGAAAAAGGATCAATAACCAGTTACCCTCATACCCATGTTCTTAAAAGACAAGACTTGATGCACACGCTTCTTAAGTAAAGAATAAAAAAGATCAGCGTTAACCCTTGAGGAGAACACAAAGCCTCACATCTAATCTCCATATCGTGGCGGAAGTGGAGCAAATGTTGGCTGCAAGAAAGAGTACACTGGAGAGTGTGAAAAGCACACTAAATGCAGCCCAAGTGCAACTACAAGAGAAAAGTCAAAGCATGTGGAAGATAGAGGGAACATCTTCAGCTGCAGTAGTGCTTCAAGGGAAATTGATTGAGCTTCAAACACTGAAAGACAGCATGGAGGGAGGAGCATGTGGTGCATCTGCTTCTGAGCTGATGGTAATTGATGCAAAGATCATTGCTCTCTCAAGTGAATTGATAGCTCTCGGGGGGCTGATGCAAGCAACTGAAAGATTAGAGACGACATTGACCATATAGAGATATGCAATGTACGTACCATGTGAACTTTCTAAGTGGTTCATTGAGTTTTGGGATATTACCTAACAAGTACAACTCTCAAGACTCAACACCTGACTCTGATTATGTTTTGCATGGTACTTTCCATAAGTCCCAATGGAGTGTTTTTGGTACTTAATAAGGCACAAGTACAACTCTCAAGTACAACTCTCAAGACTCAACACCTGACTCTGATTATGTTTTGCATGGTACTTTCCATAAGTCCCAATGGAGTGTTTTTGGTACTTAATAAGGCACAAGTAGATAGAACTACACAAACTCCACCATTTAACAAGGATTAAATATATCATGGTACTTTATATAAGTACCAATGGATCCGTATGGGTGCTTCACAAAGCCTAGGGATAGTAAAAATGAGGCAGAACTCTCAGATTCCACCATGTAATTTTTGATTATATACACCATGATACTTTTTGTAGTTACCAAAGAGGCATTTTTTGTGCTTCTCATAGAGCTTATAAATGGTAGCAAATAGGTAGAACTCTCAAAATCCAACATTCGACTAGTTGTGATTGAGTAGATCATGGTACTTTTTGTAAGTACCAATGCAATTTTATTGAGCAGTGGTTCACAAATCTTAGTGATGGTGGTGGAAATCACAAAGTCCTCCATTAAACTAGGGTTAAAGGTACTTTGTGAGGCTAAGTAATATGGTAGCTTTTTATATGGTCGTTCAAATTCAAGGTACAACCAAGAGTACCCACATAGGCACTTTGTACATATTGTTGAATTACTTGGTAGAGTTTATAGTACCTATCATAGCTACATTGACAAAATATACGCCTTTATATTTCAAGGTACCTTTCATAGGTCGATACTTTGAAAGTACCTATGCCCTGTTTCCAAAGTACCATGCATGTGTTTGTACATTGAGAAAGTACATGTATTTTTTTCCCTAAGTACCATGCATGTGTTTGTACCATGGGAAAGTACATATGCCTCTGTTGCAAAGTGCCTTTCATATGTGCTTGGTAAGTTCTTATGATTGGTACTCTGAGCTTGTCCTTGGTACTCTCATAGGTACTTAGAGTGTATCATTGGTACGTTTTTAACATGGACTAATATTTACTTATCAAGTGTGGTGCAGAAAGAACTAATTGAGCTGGTAGCATCAGAAGCTACATGTGCTGCTCAAGTCACATTTTGTGAGAGCTTGCTGGATCAAGTGAAGAGAGGTGACTCAATGTTGCTACGGCCGCAGCAGCTGGCAAGCATGGGAGTCATCGACAGGCCAAAGTGACTGTTCCAGGATCATGTGCTGCATGTGGTTTAGGTTTGTGGCTTCCGAAGTAGTGTGTGTGTATACACTAGCGTGTGGCAATGCACACCATGCTTTGTGTTTTGCTAGATGGGCTAGGTCAGAGAAAGAATGTGCCAACCCTTCCTATAGGCAGAGTATTCTGGAATCGACAAAGTCGATGCGTGTGCATAATGGTTGGTTTTCTATTATCCATGTCTATCGAGATGAATAGAGTTTGTTAAGAATGTAAGAAACCTTTTTTGATTAAACACAAGCTACAACTTCTATGGTGTAGTTGTAGGTTCCAGTCATATGCCATGTGTGGCAACATTACCAGCTGAGGTGCCAAACGTGAATGTGGATTCAACTCCGGAAGCCCACACCATAGACACATACATGCAATTTGATTGTCAGTCAATTCCAGGTGGCAGGGAAGGATTATCCTTGGCAAGTGACAAAACTCTGGCTTGCGAAGAAGGCTCACATGTGGCAATTGACAAAACCCCAGCTGCTAAGGTGGATCCCTCTCAACAGATAGTAGGTGAACCAGAACCAAAGGAAACTGAACCAATGGAAGATGTTGATATTAAGATGATAGATTTTGTAGCGCAAGAGGGGGTGGAAGCTGTGCAACGCATGGTTCATGGTGATGTAGATCCAGATTCCCCTGTCTTCCTTAGTGATATCATGAAGAAGTCAAGCAAGTGAAAGAAACATTCTGATGGTAAGTTGTTTTGGCTATCTAGGACTTGGCTCCCTATAGGCATTGAATGATTTTTATTAATGTGTCTCTTTATGGTGCAGCTGGATAGTCCAAAAATACACGAGCATCAGAGATGAATTGCTCAAAGCAGCAAAGTAACAAGGTTGAGGAAGAGAATGATGGTGAGACCTCTTTTACTCATGGCTTGTTTAGGAAAAGCATCTCAGCACGTAGAGGAAGTTTCTAAGGTCAACCTCATTGATAGTTTTATCTCTATAGCTCATGTTCATGCTCATTAGTGTGTAAGTCGCTTGGGTTTTGGTTTTAGGTGGAGATGGAAAATCGATGAGCGAGGAAGTTCCGAAGTCACTGCCTCCTACAAAGAAGTCCCCCCAAAAAAGGTACTCCCCTCCAGCATCCCAGTATTATTGCCCACCCCCCAAAGCCTCGTATTTGCAAAAAACTGTGACATTGAAGACACTTCATGTCCGCACTCTCTTATAATGACAAAATCTTTGATTCTTGCTTTTTGAATAGAAATGAGAATTTTATGTTGGCCTCCATTTCTCTATCTTTCAATTTATTGCAATCGTCACTCTTTTTTTGGTTAAAAAGTGCTTAGTCTACTCCTTGAAGCATGTAAAAACCGTGTCTTTTACAAAGATACCAAAAGAAAAGGGGACTCTCAAATCACTTGTCGAAGAAATAATAATTGTTAGAGATCCACCCCCCTATATTCCAAGAACCATCACATCATTGCCATTTCCCCTCACCACCAGCATTAGTGTTTGATCTTAACGATGTCCTCTTTACTTCATGGATTGAAGATCCTGATAACCCGGATGCTCAACCACCTGATCTTGAAACTGCTGGGTTCGACCTCATCAACGAAAAGGATGATAGGTTTGACTGAGGCTTTGAAGTATTTTTGCTGTATGTATGATTTGTGCATGCCCACAGAGCAGGAACTGTTGTTCTTTAGGTACCTCTTTGTTCCCAAGGATGCAAAATAATTCTTAGCTTGGGTTGTTGGTTGGGCAAATATTTAAATCTGGAGTTCAGCAATGCTGAATAGAGTGGACAGAATAATCAAGGCAGCTTTTGGGGGGCTTTGTGACTACTTCAGCAGATGGGCTGGACAACAGTTATGTGATGTAGACACATTCAAAATGGTAGGTGGAACACTACAAGAGGTCACTTAAATTCTGGCGCCAATGGCAGGAGTCGGTATATGTGTAGGTAAGTATGGAGGGAGATGCAGTTTTAAAAAATTTTCATTTTTAAATTTCCAACGGCAACTGTTCTGATGCATTTTTCGACGTCTGTATGAATGCCTGTACCGTCGGACCCTGCAAAAAACGAACCCGGAGGCTTTCCCTGTGCATTTCTCTTCTTCTTCTTCTTCTTGCACCTTTTCTCTTGCTCTCTTCCTCTTCACCTCTTACAGATCTGGTGCGAAACAAGTTGTCGGAGGTGCTAATCTTGCTCGTGGACTACTCCATAGCACTAAGGTGAAATTGTTTTCAAGTTTACTTGTAGGTTTAGGGTTTAGGGTTTAACATGGTGTGTGTGTCTGTTTTTTGCAGGTTCGAGGACGTTTACAACACCTTTTCTTGGTCAAATAGGCCGCATGTGAGTGCTTGAACTTTTAATGCATATTAAATTTATTTAAATTAATTTGTATATTGATAAAAGAAAATTTCATGCTTTAAACTTTCAATGCCTTAAAAGAAATTATGGTTTGTATTGTGAAATTTCGTTTTGAGTTAGGAAAAAATTTCGTTTTGGTTTATGAAAAAATCTTGTTTTGAAGAAATTTCGTTTTTAATTATGTCGGTTTTGAAATTATGCGATTGATGAGGTTTAGGTTAGGTTTAGTGTACATTATATGTTACGTTAGGGTATATATAGGTTATATGTTAAGTTATAAGCTAGGTTATACGTTAAGTCATGCTAGGTTAGGTTAGCTTATAGGTTAGGTTGTAGGTTATGTTTAAATTAAAGGTTAAATTAAGTTATAAGTTAAGCTATAGGTTATAGGATAGGTTAGCTAGATTATAGGTCAGGTTTAGGCAACAAGTTAGGTTATAGGTATATGTAAAAAGTTAAGTTAGGTTATATGTTAAGTTAACTCATGTTTAGATTATAGATGGACGTTGTGTTTGGACAGTTAGAACTTATGTACTTTTATGTTAATCTAAATACTTATCGGTGAAACGTTCAAACACGACCATCTACCAGCGTCTAAACCATAACCCTCTAACCCTATTAGCAGACTGAAATGGCCAAGCGCTACAGTACTAATTGGATTTGGAGCGACCAAATCAAAATTTGCCAAACCTAAATACTTATCGGTGAAACGTTCAAACACGACCATCTACCAGCGTCTAAACCATAACCCTCTAACCCTATTAGCAGACTAAAATGGCCAAGCGCTACAGTACTAATTAGATTTGGAGCGACCAAATCAAAAGTTGCCAAACCTAAGTAGATTTACATAGCCTACCCTAACGCTCCAAATATAGTAATGTATTAGTGGCCAAAACAAAAGTCGCTAATCTAAAGCCGATAACCCTTAGCAGCTATCCCTAAGCAGACTAAATGGCCTAACAATACCCTAATATGTTTTAGATCACTTTACCTTAGCGGCTTTACATAGTGTGCCCTAATGCACCATCCGAACATGGTGCGCCATCTGTTAGCAGCAAAACCAGAATCCATAGAACCCTAAGTGGCTAGCCCTAAGTAGATTGAAATGGAAAAATGCTACACTAATCCAATTTGGAGTGGCCAAACCTAAGAAACTTTACATAGCGTACCCTAACAGCCCAAAATATGGCCATCTATTAGCGGCTAAACCAACACTAGTCCTAAGACGTTGTCAGGAATTTTTGGGTGGAAATGAAGTTGCTAATCCATGCTAAAAAGCTTGCTCACTAGCCCCGAGTACATAGATGTACATAATGCTTTGAGTTTTTTGAGTGCTCTTGTAGAATTTATGTATAAAGACTTGGTTTTGCCTCGTCATTTGCAAGAGTTTTGGGTTGTTCTAACTTCTAAAAGGTGGTTTTCAATAAGTGCTTTCAATCATGCTTGATAGCCGGTGAATCGGACTCATACATCATGAGTTACATGCATTCGAGGTGGGTGGTACCCTACTTAGAAAGTGGATGCGGATGCATGCGAGGAAAGGCAAGTGGGATGATTTGATGGATTTAATTAGAAAAAGTGTGGCCAAGAATTTCTAGAAATAGACGAAGTGATAAGCTCCGAGCCGGGGTTTACAGCGTTGCATTTGGTGCTCGGAGTTACCCGCCACACCTTCGCCAAGATTGCTGGGTATGGGGAGCAAAACAAGAAATTTACTAGCTCAATTGGGGAGGTGAGAGGATGGTGCCAAGTGGTAATGGAATAACCCCACATGGGGGGGAGAAAATGAAAATTGGAGGGTATAAGGGGGGAGTGGGTACCCCCTAAGAGTGTATCAAAGGAGTTAATGGAGCTTCTTGGCCTTGCTTGTGAGGGCTCGTGGACTTTGAGAGAGGAGGGGGTGCCCAATTTTTTTTCCCACTGCTTGGACAGGTGCCTTGCCCATTTTTTGGTCTCCAGACACTGTTCCCTCCCACTTGCCTTGGTCAAAAAGTGGCCAACATCTCATTTTTTACCCAAAAAAAGGCTCAAAATGGACCAATAAAAAGGTGCCCAAAGGGGGAAATGAAGTCGGCTAAGAGGGGAGAGAAAATCCCTTGGGATAAGAGCCAAAAAAATTCCCCTTTAATAGCTGCATTTCTCTGCACACCTGTAGACCCTTTCCAGAGACCTCCTTTTTGGAGCTTTTTGAAAACCCCCGAACTTCAAATGCTTGTAATTTTCTCATTCCTTATCGGAATCAAGCATATGGATGCTCTAAGGACATCTAAGTGAGCCAATCTACACACTCATGTTCTCTAAGTCTTCTAATTCCAACTATGGTTTCTGCTAGAGCTGCTCTTCTCCTAGCTTTACATGTGTTTGACACAGGTGAATTTGACGGTGCAGATGTTGTTCTTTCCGACGGTGTGATCTGTGCAAGGCTATAGGGGCATTCGTTTTCATTGTATTTGGCACTCCACATCATTTTGGTGCCCCCACGGAGGAGAAATCCTCATGTGCTCCAATCTTTGCAAAATTTGTCCACTATGCAGGCAGAGAATGTAAAGGGGATGTGGGTCCTTATGGACAACTGCCTATGTATGTGCTATTTGTGGACAGTATTTGAGGCGGTCGTTTAGTTTGGATTGCAGCCTTTGTGAAGGTTATGAGGTTTTGTGAAGCCAAGCACTGGGGGCCAAGTCACCCAGTGTGAGGTGGATTAGGTACTAGAGCGATCCATCGACATCCCTTGATCTTACGGCGTCACATGTAAGTTTTTAGTGGCAATCAAACATGGCAGACGAGTTTCCACAGTTTCATGGATTGCCTAATGAGAATGCGTAGACTTTCATTGAGAAATTGGAAGTTAATTTCTTACTTCGGAATATATTAGACCAAGCTATATTGTTGCGGTTGCTACAATATAGTTTACAGGATGAGGCAAAGGTCTGATTACATAACTATGAAGAGGTGATGCAAGCACAAACTCAAGGGTTGGTTTTGGACTACAACCGTGTGAAGCAGGCCTTTCTGGCATAGTACAGGAGCATTGAAGCACCTGACAAAGTTTGGCATGAAATTTTGGGGTACACTCAAAGGGCTAATCAAAGCGTGGATGATTTTTTCATGCAGCCCCATTTATGGGATAAATGGGCCCGAGATTTGGGAAATGAAATTTCTCCGGCCATGTTAAAGAAGGACCGTTTTGTAGCCAATCTCAAGGAAGGTCTTAAATTCAAAGTTGAGCTGAAAAGGCCCGTTACTTTCGAAGAGGCAGTCGTGATTTCCAGGGAGAAAGAATGGAAGGCTCAACGACTCAATGAGTACGGCAAGGTGGTTCATGTGCAAACTAATGGTGGCCAAGGTGAAGGAAATTAGGTAGAGACTGGAGTCCCACCCACTCAAAGGGCTGTAGACCCTGAGAAATTACAACGTAATATGCGTCACATGATGAACATGATGTAGGAATTACGGCTCAATGTCCTTGGAGGTGGAGGTGGTCGTGGTTGCGGTCGGGGCCGTGGTAGAGGAATGACCTAGCCCTATGAAGCTCAACCTAATGCTAATGTAGGTCGTGGATAGGGTGGCTTTGAGCCACAAGGAAGGTTCATTCCAACTTGTTATAATTGTGGGGAACTTGGCTATATCAGCACTCATTGTCCATGACCAATAAGGATAGGAGGTGATATCTTTCCACTTCCTTAACAGATCCCTAATAGAGCTAATGATTATGCATTGGATATACAGGGAGATCAAGGTACTGGACAGGAAAATCAATCCTCAACCTTTGGTGGTCATGTGGGTATTGTGCGGGTAGAAAAGAAAGACGCAGATGTGTTGCCAGTAGGCAAAAGAGAGAGGAAAGGCTACGCAGCACCAGGGCCTAGTCGAAAGAAAGGGAAGGAGAAGGAGGGTGAAGATGCGAAAGCAAGAGAAAGATAAAGCCTCGTAGACAATTTGAAGTGGCAGATTTGCCTTTGGGAGAAGGCCAAACAACTTACAGTTTAAAGGAAGACTTGATTGGGAGGAAAGTAGATTGTACTTTTGGAGAGTTGATGAATATGGTGCCCAAACTTAAAAGGCAGTGGAAGTCATTAGTGAATCCAAAAAAAGAGCTGAAGCATGGACAAGCCACAGTGTTGTCCTTGGGAGAGTGACCTGACATATGTCCTGTGGTGAACGCTTGGCACAAAGGTGTGGGCATGGGATAAGTCTACATTGATGGAGGTGCTCAAGTTTGTGTGATCACACAGTCATGTGTTGAGAGACTGGGTCTTATCACATGCGAAAGCTCTGGGTTTTGGATTCGACTAGCAAACCATGCCAAGGTGAAATGTTTGGGGATGATCAAGAATTTGGAAGTTGAAGTCTTTAACGTGAAAGTTATGGTGAACTTTCATGTTATGCCAACTGATCTGGGAGCCTTTCCTCTCATTTTGGTATGACCTTGGTTGAGAGCTGTTGGTGCCGTGCAAGATTGGGGCAAGGGCACAATTGGTGTGCATGGCAAGAAGGGTGAAAGAGGGTGTTTGATATGACTACCAAACAACCTATGGCACTTGAAGATGTGAGTGAGAATGATGAGTCTGAAACCACTAGTGATGATAGTTCTGAAGACTCAGAAAGTAGCACTACTTCAAGTTTTAGTGATGAGGGTGAAGTGTCATTCTTGTTGTTAGACGAGGAACAGAGAGAAGTTAGTGAAGTGCTACAATTATCAGGGAATATAAATGCTTCAAGCCGTTTAGAGCAACTTGAAGAGTTGATGCAACCTAAACAGGAACTACCAGTGAAGAAAGAGTTGATTCAAAATATGCTGATTACTGATCTGACACAAGGAGAAAGAAGGGATTACTTAGCAATGTTGGACAGGTTTCCAAATATTTTCATTACCTCATATCAGGAAATAAGGGGTTTTTTTGGGGATCCTGTGAAGATCGAGCTAGTTGAAGGGGCAAAACCAATCAGACAGAAGTTAAGGAGGATGGACAAGGAGCTGATGAATGCCTTACAGAAAGAATTGGATAAGCTTTTGGATGCAGGATTCATGGTGGCAGTGGATAATGTTGAATGGGTAAGCCCTGTAGTAGTCACCCCAAAGAAAGATGGGCGTTGGAGAGTATGTGTTGATTACAAGCCACTAAATGCGGTGACCAAGAAAGATCCTTACCCTCTGCCTTTTATTGATCAATTGCTAGATGCAGTGGCTGGTTTTGAGAGATACACTGTCTGTGATGGGTATTCAGGATACTTTCAGCTTATCCTTGCTCCTGAAGATAGGAAAAATACTACTTTTATCAGGCCATGGGGTTATTTCTGCTTTTTTTTCCTTCCTTTTGGGTTGACAAATGGGCCAGGAGCCTTTGAAAGAAAAGTAGACTGGGTCCTTGCCCCATTTCTTGGGAAGTTTGTCAAAGGGTTCATAGATGATTTTTGTGTATACAGTTCAAGGAAAGAGCGTGTTCAGAAGCTTGAAATGACATTTGCAAGGTATGATGAATGCGGGGGTCAGTTAAACCCCAAAAAATGTCATTTGGCGCAGCCAAGGGTGAACCTTCTTGGACATGTGATTTCAGAAAATGGGATTGAGGCAGATCCAGAGAAAGTGGAAGCCTTATTATTGTTGTCATCCCCAAAGGATACAAGACAATTTGGATACTTTCATTCAGAAGGTTAAATATCTGTCTCAATTCATACCTTTGGCATCACAGTTATTGTATCCACTGTAGCAAGTGGTTAAAAATGATCCATTGGAGTGGACACAAGACTGTGAACAATTTTTTGATAAGGTCAAAGAAGTTTTGAGCACACTGCCTATTATGCAAGCTTCGGACTGGGAGAATGAATTTTATGTTAGCCCGTCAGTTGGAGATGATGCCATTGGGGCTATGCTATTGCAAAGAGGGAAGGAGTCCAAGTATATGAAGCCTGTTTATTATGCTAGCCGAGTTAAAACCCCTCATGAAAGAGAGTACTCATAGATTGAGTTGGTGATGATCAGTATGGTCTATGCTTGGAGACGATTCAGGCATTACCTATTGCAAAAGTCGTTCACTTTTCTCACCAGCTATTCATTGCCGTCTCAGTTGTTTAATAACTCAAATATATCAAAGACAGTGATGAAATGGGTTATAGAACTACACAAATTTCAATTCGCTTTTTTGGTGGAAGAGAGTACTCAGGCTACCCTGGCAGATTTACTCACTTACAAAGAGACTCCTGTTTTGGTTAAGGAAGAGGTGGTGCAAAGGAAGAAGGTCGAAACTCTTGCTATATCCAATGCTTCACTGTTATATTTTGATGGCTCTTATCGAAGAAGTCATGAAGCTGCTTCTGGAGGGATTTTTGTCTATGATGCGCAAGGAAATCTTGTGAGGAAACAAGGGTTAAAGCTTGATGCGAAAAGTAATAATGAAGCAGAGTACATGGCCCTTGAGGGCGGTTTGCACATTTGCTTACAATTGGGAATTAAACGCCTGCAAGTCAAAGGAGATGCCTTGTTGGTTGTGAAGCAGGTATTGGGGGTGTGGAAGAATAAGAACCCTAAGTTGAAAAATTTATGTTTCAAAGTGAAATATTTGCTTAAAAAGTTTGAGTCATGGAGTTTACAGCATATTGAGAGGTCTCAGAATGAAGAAGCTAATGATGCTGCCCAAGAAATGATCACTTGTGTGTTTGTGTTGAAGGCTGATGCCCCTCTATATCATGGAAGAGAAGTGCTATCAAAGGAAGCGGATTTTTTGCTTACAGGTGTTTTACCTGAAGATTTTCCATCATCCAAAAAATATGCTTTTATGAGAACAATCAAAAAGTACAAAATGCTTGATGATGTGCTTTACATGAAAGGAAGTGATTTGATATTGCGACGTGTGCCCTGGAAAGAAGAAATCCATAAGATTTTGGAAGAGAACCATGAAGGATCCTGTGGAGGACATTTTGCCATGAAAATTATGCTACATAAGATTTTACAAGGAGGCTGTGTGTGGCCGAGTGTCCAGCGCGATGTGAACCATTGGTGCAAGTCTTGTTTGTCTTGCCAGAAGATGGGGAAGAGAATTTTGAAGCTTGAATTGCGAAAGATGATTTTAGCTTTTGATGTATTTGAAAAATGGGGTCTTGATGCTATTGGACCCTTACCCATGACTGGTAAAAGAAATGCTTACATTCTAACAGCAATGGATTATTTGTCACGTTGGGCAGAAACTAAGGCTGTCAAACAGATTACCAGTAAAGAAATGGGGAAATTTGTGTACGAAAATATATGATGCAAGTTTGGTGTGCCTTTGGAACTACTTTCTGATCGGGGACCATGATTAAGAGGAGAGTTGTTTGATTTCCTTTCTGGAAAGCTTAATATACAACATAGGTATAGTTCTCCTTATTATCCACAATGCAATGGTCTTAATGAGAGATTCAATGGGGAGTTAGTGAATATCTTGACAAAAATGACTGAGACACATGGCAAGACTTGGGATTCAGAGTTGCCTCGTGCACTATGGGCTTATAGAACCGCTATCAAAACAAGCACGGGGTTTTCTTCGTATCACTTGATTTATGGCAAGGAAGCTTTATTGCCTATTGAAGTGGAAATCCCTGCACTTAAGTGGTTGTCATTCGAAGGTGAAGAGAAGCGAGATGCTTGGTGGAAAAGGTTGTTGGATTTACAATGCTTGCAGTTAGACAAAATTTTGGCCTTGAGTCATTATGAAGAAGTGTCAAATAAGGCTCAGATGAAGGCCAATGAATGCGTCAAGGATAAAGGAATTGAAAAGGGTGATCTTGTGTTGCGGTACAATAGTAAACTGGACAATACTTTCCAGAAAAAGTTTCAGATTAAGTGGGAAGGTCCTTTTACTTTTGTAAACAAATTTGAAAATGGACATATCAATTGGAAAACTTAAACGGTGCAGAGCATAAATACCATGTTAATGGTTATAAATTGAAGAAGTATCTCGCACGTTTGATGACAATTGTGACTGATGAAATGCTATCAATAGAAGGAGACAATGCGGAGATATCTGAAAATGTGGATGAGGTTTCTGGGGATGAAATGCAGCAGTTATTTATCCTAGGGACCTCTGCTTGTCATGAATGACTAAGCAGGCAAGGGGGGGTTGGCAAGCTATGTCAGGCATTTTTTGGGTGGAAATGAACTTGCTAATCCATGCTAAAAAGCTTCCTCACTAACCCCGAGTACATAGATGTACATAATGCTTTGAGTTTTCAGAGTTCTCTTGTAAAATTTATGTATAAAGGCTTGGTTTTGCCTCGTCATTTTCAAGAGTTTTGGGTTGGTCTAACTTCTAAACGGTGGTTTTTACTAAGTGCTTTCAGTCATGCTTGATAACCCCGGTGAATCGGACTCATACATCATGAGTTACATGCATTGGAGGTGGGTGGTACCCTACTTAGAAAGTGGATGCGGATGAATACGAGGAAAGGCAAGTGGTCTGATTTGATGGATTTAATTAGAGAAAGTGTGGCCGAGAATTTTTGAAAATAGCCTAAGTGATAAGCTCCGAGCCGGGCTTTACAGCGTTGCATTCGGTGCTCGGAGTTACCCGCCACGCCCCCGCCAAGATTGCTCGGTGTGGGGAGAAAAACATGAAATTTACTGGCTCAATTGGGGAGGTGGAAGGATGGTGCCAAGTGGCAATGGAATAACCCCACATGGGGGGGAGCAAATGAAAATTGGAGGGTATAAGGGGGGGAGTGGGTACCTCCTAAGAGTGTATCAAAGGAGTTAATGGAGCTTCTTTGCCTTGCTTGTGAGGGCTCGTGGACTTTGAGGAGAGGATTTGTGTTCCCACTGCTTGGACAGGCGCCTTGCCCATTTTTTGGTCCCCCCACTTGCCTTGGTCAAAAAGTGGCTGACATCCCATTTTTTACCCAAAAAAGGCTCAAAATGGACCAATAAAAAGGTGCCCAAAGGGGGAAATGAAGTCGGCTAAGAGGGGAGAGAAAATCCCTTGGGATAAGAGCCAAAAAAATTCCCCTTTAATAGCTGCATTTCTCTGCACACGTGCAGACACTTTCAAGAGACCTCTTTTTTGGAGCTTTTTGAAAACCCCCGAACTTCAAATGCTTGTAATTTGCTCATTCCTTATCGGAATCAAGCATATGGATGCTCTACGAACATCTACGCGAGAAAATCTACACACTCATGTTCTCTAATTATTCTAATTCCAAGTGTGGTTTTCTCTAGAGCTGTTCTTATCCAAGATGTACAGGTGTTTGACATAGGTGAATTCGACGATGCAACTGTTGTTCTTTCCGACGGTGTGATCGGGGCAAGGCTATAGGAGCATTCGTTTTGATTGTTGTTTGCACTCCACAACGTTAACCCTAGGTGTCTATCCCTAAGCAGATTGAAATGACTAATTGCTATCATAATCCAATTTGAAGCAGCCTCACCTAAGCAGATTTACACACCATACCATAAGTTCTAACTGTCCGAACACAATGTCCATCTATTAGCGGCCAAACGAAGATGACTTGTGTACTTATAAAAACCCAAACGGACTTCCGTTAGGTTAGGTTTAGGTTATAGGTTAGGTTAGATTATATGTTAGATTAGAGCTAGCGACAAATAGTAGAAAAAACGCAAATGGACTTCGAAGATGACTCGTGTACTTGAAAAAATGCAAACGGACTTCGGTTAGGTTAGCCTATAGGTTAGGTTTAGGTTATGTTGGGGTAAAGCCCCATGTGGCCGGTTAGGCCAAGAGCCCGCTCACTATACTTATTCATTATGTACATAATAGAATAAGGAGGCTCACATGTAGAGAGTGAGTTTTAGCCCCTGCAAACACAAGGTCTTCTCCTCTCTTCTTCGTTGCTGCACACACTCACACACGCTCTCACTCGCACACTTCAACTGGTATCAGAGCTTTGGCTTCGCGACAGATGGAGTGCTATAAAGAAGTGAGCTTTCGGCTATGGTGAGCTCGCATCCGGTGGAAGCTTGAGATCGGTGAGCAAACACCAGATCTGTGCTTATGGAAGCTTGAGGGACATTCCCAAGCTTGAGAGAAGGGTGTACTACAAGTGTGTATGCTTTTTTGCAGCCATACTTGCAGGAAGAATGCAGATTTTTATTTCTGCAGGTCATTGTTTGGGCTCCAAAACAATGTTTTTTGCATAACTTTTTCATACGGAATGCGATTTATGCAAGGTTAGGGTGTAACCTGGGGTTTTGGCACGCTTTGGATGCAATGGTGATGTCCATTTGGACTGATTTTGACCTCTGAAATTTCTGTTGTGCAGCAGTTGTTTATTGTGTGTCGAGGATTCTACACATGGTTTGCTCTCGGATGTGAGAGTGGTATTGGCTGCAAGTTTTCTCACAGGTGAAAGGATACAATGTATGCCTTATGTGGTTTGATGCTCAAGGAGTTGAGACTTTGGGGCAGTTGATGTATGCTTGAGTGCGGATTTTGCGCATGATTTGCTCATGGTTTTGAGCATGTTTATGGCATGTATGGTTATTATGGTTAGATAGCCAAATACTGCCGAAACTCTGCCGGATTTTTCTTGCGAGTTTATTTGTTTATACGCATGGTTTGCAATCGTGTTTTGATTGCATTTGTCACTTAGTGGTTGCTTTGCCATAGTGTTTTGGCATCGCATTGTGAGAGTGTTTTCTCACTAGATTACGCCATTTGCAATACATGTGGTAATCTCTTCTGGAGGGAGATTGTTGATGATAGTTTCATCAATTACCACATAGTGCTCTTGGATTAGAGCAAGTGTTTTGGCATCATTTGAGCGGTTTTTCTCACTTGTTCATTATATTGATTACCATAGTTGTTGATACTTCTCTTAGACAGTTTATGCCAGCTTATGTTGTATTTTGACAGTACTTGATGTATGAGTTAGCCATGCTTTGGCTATTTTCAGTTGATTGATTTGTGCTTGGTCTTGTCACGGGTTATCGCCATGGATTTGGCATGTACATCCTTGTCAGGGTTTGTGCTTTTCCATACAAAGTTTGATGGTTCAAACTTTGAGCATTGGAAAGCAGGTATGCATGACGCATTGACTTAGTTGGGCCAAGTGTTTCCACTACAGGGCATGGATGCTAGGCCATAGTCTATGACTGACGATGAGTGGGAGGACTTGGATGAGCTTGCACGTTTGACGATCATGTTACACCTTGGTGAGTCTATCTATTTCATTGGTTGGGATGCATGTACAGCTAGAGAGTTATGGCAAAGATTGTGCAATGCTTTTGGCACAAATGAGTCTAGAGAGATGCCTATAGTCAAAGGACGATCTTGCAGACATAGAGATGTTGTGTGTTGGCATTGTGGTCATACAGGGCATGTATGTAGGCATTGTTTTTGACGGATGAGACAGCACAAGAGACAGAACAAGAGGGATGCTATCACTTTGGATGATGTGGGAGCAGATGCAGCGTATGTGGCTACGCATGACAGAGATGTCGCCTTTGATTCCCTGTTTACTCTTGACTTTCTTATCTCAGTTTTTGATGACACATTACCTTTGCATTGGATACTAGATGTGAGTGCTAGGTTTCACGTCACACCGAGTCGTGAGTGGTTTAGCACATATGCTAGTGGTATGCTTGGACGTGTGTGTCTAGCTGATGGTTCAGTGCATGACATAGTTGGTGCAGGAGATGTCAGACAATTGTTACCGAGTGGTGCATCATATGTGTTGCGATATGTACGCCATGTGCAAGCTTTGACGCAAATCTTGATCTCTGTGAGTCAGTTATCACGAGACATCGGATGCCAGGTAGTGTTGGATGAGCACAGTTTCAGATTGCATCGTGGACAGCTAGTCATAGTGAGAGGTGCTAGTGTTGGCACAATTCGTGCAATGCGAGTACATCATGTACGAGACGGCACAGTCTTCGTGAGTACACATCCATGCAGAGAGATGAGGCATGTCTCCTTTGTGACTAGGTTGCATGATGCTCGAGTTTGTGAGCATGTGAGCCAATTGTGTAAACATTTGTGCAGTAGGGCATGTCATTCGTGGATATGATGATGGATATGGATGGCTTGAGTGTTGAGGATTCAGCCGTGATTCAGTCATTCATGGATATGCTTAGGCCTGAGGCTGATGTGTGTGAGTTAGAGCTAGGCATTTCTCTTGCCACACATGGTTCAGGACAAAAAGATGGTGCGCATGTGACATGCGATGGACACAAGGATGGATTCCAAGGATCGGCGTTCGGGTGTTAGGGTGATTTCCATGAGTGGAGTTCTGAGCCATATTTGACTGAGATGGTCAAATTGGTAGATATTGCTAGGATTGCATCAGCATTCGGGAGTTTCATGTACGAGGATACTCATCTCGAGACCCAAGATTGCATTTGTGGTAGGTGCATTTGCAGTGGGAGCAGTCAGTCATACAGTGACTGACACTGGGCTTGAACATAGGGGCACTTTGCAATGTATGGTGAGATACCTACAGGATGTGTGCGGCTTTGGTGAGGAGTATGGTGTCGATTGCTGTATACTTTCTCTACGATTAGAGCTGGATGCACACAGATTCAGTGAGCCAGTGGTCGTTGCCTGAGGTCATACTTGTAATGGCCTTGTACAGGTTTTGTACGGTTTTCTTTTCTCTCTCACGGCCACATTGGCCTTTACGTGGGAGGTTGTTGGGATAAAGCCCCATGTGGCCAGTTATGCCAGGTGCCCGCCCACTATACTTATTCATTATGTACATAATAGAATAAGGAGGCTCACATGTAGATAGTGAGTTTTAGCCCCTACAAACACAAGGTCTCCTCTTCTCCTCTCTTCTCCATTGCTGCACACACTCACACACCCTCTCGCTCGCGCACTTCAGGTTATAGGTTATGTTAGGTTAGGTTAGGTTTAGGTTATAGGTTAGGTTAGAGCTAGCGACAAATAGTAGGAAAAACGCAAACGGACTTCGAAGATGACTCGTGTACTTCAAAAAACGCAAACGGACTTTGATTAGGTTAGCCTATAGGTTAGGTTTAGGTTCCAGGTTATGTTAGGTTAGGTTAGGTTTAGGTTATAGGTTAGGTGAGATTATAGGTTAGGTTAGAGCTAGCAGCAAATGAATAGTAGAAAAAACACAAATGGACTTCGAAGATGACTCGTGTACTTCTAACATGCAAACGGACTTCAGTTAGGTTAGGTTATAGGTTAGGTTTAAGTTATAGTTAGTTTACATTAGGTTAGGTTAGGTTTAGGTTATAGGTTAGGTTAGAGGTAGCGGCAAATAGTAGAAAAGACACAAACGGACTTCAAGAATGACTCATTTACTTCAAAAAACGCAAACAGACTTCGGTTAGGTTTTGTTATAGGTTAAGTTATAGATTAGGTTTAATTTGGTTATAGTTAAGTTATAGTTTAGGTTATAGGTTAGGTTAGGTACACACAAACTTCAAAAACACTAATATATAGTCCTTGACCCTATGGTCCTAATCTCCGTGCACCTCTAGACAGAGGTGTGCGGGGATCGGACGTGAGATTGTTAGAGCTCAAGCTAGTAGAAAATAGTTGAATATGATATTGTTAGAGCTTGCGCTAGCAACAAATTAGACTTCAAGAGTGCACACAGACTTCAAGAACCTTAATATATAGTCATTGATCAATAAAGACGAGATTATTACCCTATGGTCCTAATCTTCGTGCACCTCTAGACCAAGGTGTGCGGGGATCGGACCTGGCTAGAGAATGTGAGGTTGTTAGAGCTAGCACGAAATAGTTGAAAAAATGCAATCGAACTTTCAAAAAGCACACAGACGTCAAGAACCTTAACATATAGTCATTGACCAATAAAGACGAGATTATTACCTTGTGGTCCTAATCTCCGTGCACCTCTAGACCGAGGTGTGCAGGGATTGGGCCTGGCTAGAGAATGTGAGGTTGTTAGAGCTAGCACAAAATAGTTGAAATAACGCAATCAAACTTCCAAAAAGCACACAGACTTCAAGAACCATATATAGTCATTGACCAATAAAGACGAGATTATTACCCTGTGGTCCTAATCTCCGTGCACCTCTAGACCGAGGTGTGTGGGGATCGGGCCTGGCTAGAGAATGTGAGGTTGTTAGAGCTAGCAGCAAATAGTTAAAAAACGCAATCGGTCTTCCAAAGTGCACACAAACTTCAAGAACCTTAATATATAGTCATTGACTAATAAAGACGAGATTATTACCCTGTGGTCCTAATCTCCGTACACCTCTAGACCGAGGTATGTTGGGATCGGGCCTGGCTAGAGAATGTGAGGTTGTCATGTATTGTCATGTACTTAGTAGTATGTAGTTATAGCAACTAGAGTGTTCTAATTATTTGCTGCATCATTGGTAGATAAAGTATGGACGATAGGATGGCGTGTCCTTGTGCGCATTGCAAGCATCAGATCTGCGACCAACGCATACGCAATCACAGTCTCTTTCCGATTGAGCAACTACAAGACCTGCGTTATCGATCTCATGGTCTAGAGACTGAAGGTCAAACTTCGCAAGTAGATATTGCTCCAACTTCATCCCAGAGAAGAAAATTGTCCAATGAGCAGCCATCGGCTGAATTCTGCCAACCAATACCTGATGTGGCATTTCAAGAAGTAGAGATGGAGCAGATGTTGGACACGTTCTTTGACATGGATCCCATCATTAAGAACATAGAAGACGACAACATTGAACGCAATATTGCGGACCAACCTCAATCATCCCATTCATATCGACGACATGATAGCAATGATAAAGAGGGCAAGATGATGCAAATTCTTGCACGCATGCCGCTTTACAGTGGTGCAGAAATCTCAGTTCTTCATACTGCATTGAAAATGCTTAATTTGCAGTGTGGCGAAGGCCACAATGTCACACGTTCGGTTAGAGGCGAGAGACAGGTACAATGCCGGCAGTCCCAAGTCGGTATGGCTGGACACAGAGGAGTGGGCGGGGATTGCACGAGAGACACAAGACAATCCTGAGAGATTTCAGCAGAGCCAGCAGAGAGATGCAGCCATAGCACATTTGGAGTCTGCTGGAGTGTCACATCTTGGGAGTGGAGGCTACGATACGTTTCGACATGAGTTTATAAGTATTATATATATGCTTTAAATTATTGAAAATATATATGTTATTTGAAGATTTATCTAATGATGAAACCATAATTTTTCAAGAAGTTTCCATGAAGCGCCCTCCGACATGCTGAGAGGAGAAGCATGGGTACAAGCATGCACTTGTGGCCCTTTTGACCCAGCTGTAGGAGGAGGGAGAGGGCGTCGACTGGGAGGCATTACCATGAGGGTCTTCTCACTCAGTGATTGTTTGCATATGTACAGTTTTGTAGTGCTTATGTTTATGGTTATGTTTATGGTATGGCACAGATGTTATGGTTATGCTTTGGTAGTCAAGTTAAGGTTATGGTTTTGCGATGATGGTATGGCAATCATGTGATGGTTATGGTTATGGTTATGGTTGTGCAATGATGGTATGGCTGTTATGGTTATGGTATGAAAAGCAAGTTATGGTAATGGTTATGGTATGGCAAACTGGTTATGTTTATGGCTTTGCAGTTTTTGACTCATGTTTTAATTATGGTTATAAAATCTTTATGCTGTTATGCCATGATCAAGCTTTTGATTTTGTGGTTATGTTATTCTTACAATTTTTCTAATTGCCATACACTCGCTCTTTAGCGTCAGCTTGTAGGTGGAGTGCAGTTGCTTGTGCACTCTTCCTTTGGGTAGAGAGGGTTGTTTTCTTTTGCTGCAGTACATGCAACATCAGTTCCCAGCCCTCTTTGCCCAAAAAAAAATTACAGGTTTGGTCGTCGGTACAGAGTACGATACATGTGCCGGTATACACTTTGAAACAAGCGTCGGATATCCTTTACAATTTTCGGTGGTTATTTCATAGCCTATTCCGATGCTCATTTCATAGTTTATTCCGACGCGTAGTATACCAGTACTTATACCGACGTCACAAAACCGACATTTTTTTCGAGGCCTATTTCAACGCTTTTTGGTTTTAAAACTAACTTTATTTCGTCGGTATCTGCGCCAATTTCTGCACGCCGTGTTGTAGTGAAAAACCAGTCTTTTTCAAGAATTTGTAAAATTTTCTAAAGCTGGTTCCACAATACCGTATGACAAATGTGCTATTGATTGACAACAGTCTTTATAAATGCCATTATAATTTGGTTCCTACATCATTGTACCTGGCCTAGAGGATAAGAGTATTGAATTTTTATCCAGGTATTTGCAAGAGATTATTGCTAAGTGGCATGATCCTACGGATTGGTCAGTTGAAGCTTTCACCTTCAATGTGAAGCCTACATCGGAGGACAACTATGTTAAAGCTGCACTCAAGCGAGGTGGAAAGACGACCAGTTATGGAGAATACTTGACGGGGCCACATTTGATGCCAATGAAATTTTAGCCCTAGTATCTCATCCTTAAAAAGCTCATGTAATTTAGGAAGCCAAGCTTTGTAGAAAACCCTTGTACTGCCATGTTTGGTCATTACAACTTAGCGCTCTCTACTAACCCATGTATATGCCTACTTCCCATGAGGGATGGTTTTTTGGATAACATTTTGAATGCCTCTATATTGAGTGATTAACATGTAACTTATCGGCAACAATAAAGTTGAATTTATAGTTATTCCATTATGTCAGCTTAACATGCTTTGGACTCTAGGTTTTATGCTTTGGACTCAATTTTATGTTGTGGGTATTGTGTGTGTTTGGTTATGGCTGTGGATGGTGCCAGACATGTAAGTTAAGTGTTACTGAGGCCATGTTATGTAGTCATTAGAGGCCTCTTGTCATTACAATAATGTATTGTAGCATTCTAGCACTAGAAACTAACAATACATGTACCAACCAAGGTACTTGGTGTACCTGATGTGCATGCAAGTATTTAAAAAGGGAACTTTCAAAACACCCACAATGGTAGTTTAGGGTACTCTATTTGCAAACAGACACATGTGAAGAATGTTGGGAGACTAACAACAATGGTACTTAAAGTAACTAATTTACAGATATGTTCCATGCATGTTACTTTAAGTACCTAATCTGCACACTTCTACATTGTAGAACATGCACTAAAAACATGTCATCGGTACTTTGAGACTACCTGGATACCCCCTTTAAGTACCTGAACAAGTAGTTTTAAATTACTTTGAAGTACACATGTTGGTATAGTAAATGGGAGATAGACAGTTTGTTGTCAGCACTTTGATATCATGTGAGAAGTGGCGGTGGGAGAGAGAAACACACCACACATTTGTAGAAATAGAAAAGAGAACCAAGAGGCTACATTTGTGATTAGGTGTTTTGGGACGACTCAGGTACGACAAACAAAAATTGCAGCAAAAAAACTGTTTATTAGGCTCAAATATACAAAGAACTACAGAACCGTTGGCATGCTGTTGTACACATTTTCGTAAACCTCTGGAGATAATGTGAACTTAAGTGGCTCTCCATGTAAGGGTTCCAAAGGTATCTTGATGGATCAGACCAAGTGTGATCCCAATAACACTTTTGGTTGGTCAGGAGGTATGTAATAAACAACCTTGGTACCATCGAATAGCTCATAGTAGTAGCCCTCAACCAATTAGGAATTCAAAAAAATGCAAGTGTCCCAAGAATCTCTTACAGCTCGTGTTGTTTTGTATTTCTCCTTTGAGCACCTCAAGAGGTAGAAGTCTGGTCCATCTTTGTTCGTATTCGTGGAAAAGTTGTCACCTACATGCAGAGCATGATGTCCACCATACATAGGAAAATCTGATCTCTTCATCGTCACTTGAGTGATCACTTTATTCATCTTCTATCCAAGGGTTTGATGGAGATATATTGCCAGTTTTTGACATGTGTTTTGTTAAGGCATCGCCTCCAACATTGTGACATACAAAACTGAAGCGGCATTGGGTCTAGTCAGAGGGGTGTGCTGCTCAATTCAAGGCATCCAGGCCATTTTTCTTTGTGTCAAGGTATTCTAGCTTCTCTGATCTCTTGAACATGATATCCAGTTTCTTGTTTTCTCTTAGCCTTTGAGACGTGTCATTGATCTAGGTACTACTCTTTGACTGGCATTGAGATACTATGGAGTTTCTTTGCATCGGGCCATGGCAAAAGAGATCATGATGGGGCCGGTGCAATTGTCAAAAAGTTTTTGACACATGAGCAATTGAAACCTGATGCATGACACATGAAGTGTGCCAAGGATGTGGTTAGTTTCTTGAAACGTAAATTTCATGATGAAAACACCCGGTCAGAGGTGACTCGAATTTTTGGGGACGTCGAAGCGACAGATGTGACGAGGGAGAGGAAATGGAATTGCAAGCGAGTGGAAGGGTCACGCTCTTTGCATTGTGGGAATGGACACTCTAGGACTGACAAGTGAGCACTTGGCTACAAAGCTCTCTCATGTTTTTGTCAGAGTTGAATCCTTGCTCTTGTAGCCACACACTATGCAACTGCATGCAATGATGCACAAACAATGTGTCATGCTCTTTTTCATCAGAGATTTAAAACTGTATATACTTCAACACCCTGTCAGCCTCATTTCGAGCATAGGTGATGTGCAACAAGATTGTGACTTGTGAAGAGTACCAATGCATTGATTGGATTTCATTTTTCTCCTTGAAAGAGTAATTCTTGGTAAAGTCTATAACAAAGACTACCACATCACTAAGAAACCTTTGAATGCAGTCTTTGAATTGCTGAGATTTCCACCTGGCAATAAAATTGTGTCTGATGTGACACTTGCAGCCACACCCTTCACTGTGCACTCATGTCTTGCTTTGTCTCATATGGTTGAATGCATCCTTGAGATATATCATCTGTATGTGAGCAATGCAACAACAAGTGTACATATCCTTCAACTTGCAAACAAACCAAGGCTTCAATCCCTCAAAACATCTGAGAGAGATCTTGATGTGTGAATATTGCATTTGGAATCTCCTATAAAATTCCACATGTCCAATGAAAATAAAATCTCATCAAAACTTTGAGGTTGTGCAGAGAAGGTTAAAGTTATTGCAGCTTGAACATGCTACCTAACATGGTGCTTTTCAAACCTTTTGTTAGGTACTAAAGTACCTAAGCCAATGTAAATGTTACTTTATGTACTAGTTTTTGTAAAGTACCTAAGGGTAGAAGCATGTTAAGGTGTCACTGAATATGTTGTCCCGGACAATGCTAGTTCCTTGTGCTTGTTAGCATATACTGAAAACGGATGGGCAAGTCCTTTGAATTTCAAATGTTCCATAAAAATACTATTTTCCCTCCTCATGTGCTTCTATTTTCAACAAATGAAGACGACGTGGGGAGTCTGTGTGTGTGTGTGTGTGTGTGTGTGTGTGTCTCAGACTAGCAGGTGGTTTGTTGAGTCTCTCTCTCTCTCTCTCTCTCTCTCTCTCTCTCTCTCTCTCTCTCTCTCTCTCTCTCTCTCTCTCTTCTGTGTGTGTGTGTGTGTGTGTGTGTGAGAGAGAGAGAGAGAGAGACTAGGAGGCGGTTTGTTGAGTCTCTCTCTCTCTCTCTCTCTCTCTCTCTCTCTCTCTCTCTCTCTCTCTCTCTCTCTCTCTCTCTCTCTCTCTCTCTCTCTCTCTCTCTCTCTCTCTCGTTCCTTGTGCCAAGCATCCTGCCTCAGAGATGAGTTGTCAAAGCTGAGCTCTTTCTCTCGTTCCAACATAGACCTACAAAAATGGAGAACCAGCAGCCAACATTATTGCCACTAGCTCCAATGCTGGAAATGAAGCCGTAGTGTAATGTGATGGTAAGCAAATCTTATGTGTAGCCCACCCACTCCAAATGAAGTCATTGGTTTTGTTGGTCACATCTATAGTTTTGTGAGGGCATTTGTTCATAGTATGTGTGTATTACAACATCAAGTGTTGGAAGCTATACATTTAAGTGATTTTAAGTAAGTAACATATTATGCACGTCTGCAGTTATCAGGAAAAAGTAAAGAGATCCACTACAGGCAATGAATTACAACTCCCAAGATCCAGCTCTTTCTGTAATCAAGGAATATGAGAGAGTAAGAAAGAGGAAACAACAAGAGCAGAAACAAATGAAATTTTGAGCTACAACATCATGCCCTCAACGATGAGGAGAAAAAGAAAATATCCTCCCAGATTGTGAGAGCTTTCAAGAGTAGGACTGAAGGTTTTAGTACATAAGAAAAGTGGAAAATATGGAATCTTGTTGCTCAACATCCGCATGTTCGGGCAATCCATGACGAGTCTTTCGAGGAGGAGGCTGTTGTACAGACAACAATTGTCTCAATGTCCATAGCACACTGGCTACTGTCAAGCAGCCAGGTTCCAATGAGGAGTTGTTTTTGAAGAATGCAGCATTGTAGATGATGTTGAATTCAAAGGAAAACATGCTTATTGCAAAAATTGCCAGGGTCCTAAATGTCAATTGTCGCACCTTGCACAAGGCAAGTTCACGACAGGCGAAGCCTGATGTTGATGGTCAATTGTTTTCACTGGTTGCATGTTACAAGCAACACCATCATAGCCCTATCATAGATAAAATTAAGGAATTGGTCTACACATTTGGAAAGTGGAGACGCGCATTTCACCGAAGAAGAAGGATGTTTGTCAAAAGAGGATGGGGAGGAAAAGGTACATAGAAAACCCTGTGCACCTCCTAGACGAGCCTCAGGTGATCAATCAAATACTTGTACCATAACTTATGCATTGCATCTCTAGTGCATAGTAACTTGTATATGCTGATCAATAGCATACTGATCTGTAGACTTTTTCTAGTTAGCATATGGATTGTGCTAGTTAGCATATGGAGTATGCTAGTTAGCATGCCTTGGGTTCTAAATAGCATACATAGATAGTTGGTTAACACAATATGTATGGTAATTAACATACTTGGTATGCTAGTTAACATACCTAGTATGCTCAATTGCATGATAAGTACGTTGTCTAATAGAAAGTGATTATGATAGTTAGCATATGGAGTTTGCTAGGTAGCATATGGAGTATTCTAGTTAGCAGGCCTTGAGTTCTAAATAGCATACAGAGTTAGTTGGTCAACACAAAAGGTATGCAAGTTAACACCACTTATGCTAGTTAACACCTAATATGCTCACTAGCATGATGAGTATGCTTTAAGACAAGGGTTATGCTAGTTAGAACTAGCAGCTGGGCTGGGTATGCTAGTTAGCATATGGAGTATGATGGTTAGTATTTGGAGTATGCTAGTTAGCATGCCTTGTGTTCTACCTAGCATACAGAGTTAGCTAGTCAGCACAAGATGTATGCTAATTAACATCATTTATGCTAGTTAGCACCTAGTATGCTCAATAGCATGATGGGTTTCCTAATGCGTATACTAGTTAGCATAGTGAGTATGATAGTTAGCATATGGAGTATGTTAGTTAGCATATGGACTGTGCTAGTTAGCATATGGAGTATTCTAGTTAGCATGCCTTGGGTTTTAAATAGCATACAAAGCTAGTTGGTTAACACAATATGTATGCTAATTCACATACCTGGTATGCTAGTTAACATACCTAGTATGCTAGTTACATACCTAGTATACTCAATTGCATGATAAGTACGTTGTCTAACAGAAAGTGATTATGCTAGTTAGCATATGGAGTTTGCTAGGTAGCATATGGAGTATGCTAGTTAGCAGGCCTTGAGTTCTATATAGCATACAGATTTAGTTGGTCAACACAAAACGTATGCAAGTTAACACCTAGCATGCTCACTAGCATGATGGATATGCTAGTTACATACCTAGTATGCTCATTGCATGATAAGTATGTTGTCTAACAGAAAGGGATTATGCTACTTAGCACCTGGAGTTTGCTAGGTAACATATGGAGTATGCTAGTTACGAGGCCTTGAGTTCTAAATAGCATACAGATTTAGTTGGTCAACACAAAAATCATGCAAGTTGACACCACTTATGGTAGTTAACACCTAGCATGCTCACTAGTATGATGGGTATGCTATTTAAGACAAGGGTTATGCTATTTAGAACTAGCAGCTGGGTTGGGTATGCTAGTTACCATATGGAGTATGTTGGTTAGCATATGGAGTATGCTAGTTAGCATGCCTTGTGTTCTACCTAGCATACAGAGTTAGCTAATTAGCACAAGATGTATGCTAATTAATATAATTTTTGCTAGTTAACACCTAGTATGCTCAACAGCATGATGGGTGTCCTAATGAGTATGCTAGATAGCATATGGTCTATGCTAGTTAGCATGCCTTGTGCTCTACCTAGCATAAAAAGTTACCTGGTAAATACAAGATATATGCTAATTAACACTCTTTATGCTAGTTAACATACGTTGTTGCATGCACATTAGGATGTTGATTGTGCTATTTAACACTATGATTTGTTTTCATGAAAATGTTGGATGTCCTATTTAGCAATCTGAATACTGATCATCATTTGGATGTTGCAGGTTGAGTTCTTTTTTAGATTCAAGGAAAAACATCCAAATTGCAAGATTGGCATGAGAATGTTTGAGATGTTGAAGCCATTCTTTTGTAGGCGGCTGAAGGATAGATACACATGTTGCGAATACCATGTGCAAATGTCCTTTTTGAAGGACACACCGAACCACATGCGCTCTCATGCTTTTGGGTTGCATAGAGCAGGTTGTGACTATATATGCAGTATTTGTGCCCCAGGTGAGAACATTAGCAAGGGTTGCTTGGCTTCACATCACACGTTCAAAGGTGTCACACATATGTGGGAGTCCGTTCTCTGTCCAAAGCCCGCAAATGCAGTTTTCCATAGAAGGGAATGCCTGATGGGAGAGTGTTTGACATGTGGAGTGAATAGGTTGGAATTATGCTGCTTGGAGACAACAAATCCAGGTAATAGTATTAATGTGAAAGTATTTGCATATGTACAAGCTCAAGACAAGCAAGGAAATATTAACAAAAGAAAAGATCTTTTGCACAAAGAAATGCAATGCTGGGAGTTTCTTCAACTCTTGAAGACCAAGTTGGAGCTCTTTATCACTCATAACTATGTGGCTCGATGGCAAGGACAACAATTCAAGGATTTCCTTCTTCGGTTTCCGGACGATGTCGTCGTGTCAGCTGTTGATTTTCAAGAGAATTATGGGGCCTTCAAGGAACAAAATGAGATTCAGTCAATGCATTGGCACTCTAGTCAAGTAACCAATTTTGTACACATAACGTACTACCGCAGGGTAGGGTAGGTAGTTAAAACCATCTACTTATTCATATCAGATGACAAGCTGCATGACACATTGTTCGTGCAACACTGCTTCATGCTACACCGTGACTGGTTACAACAAGAGGGTGTCACTCCTAAGCAAAATGGGTGTGGTCTGATGGTGCGGCCTCGCAGTTCAAGGGAGCTAGGTCTTTTTACTTCGTTGCAAGATATGGTGGACTCACAGAGATGGGAATGAGCTGGTTCTTCTTTGGATTAGGGCACGACAAGGGAGAGCATGATGGTGCATGAGCAGTTGCAAAAAGAACCTTGACCCATGAACAACTAAAACCTAATGGAGCTATTTTGCGGTGTGCAGATGATATGGTTGCTTATTGCAAGCCAACCTATCACAGGGAGCACCTTCACACTTGGGTTTTATTAGTTTTATAAAAAACTTGGGTATCTTATGTCTCTTGTGTCTCTTGTGTGCTTTGTGTATATATGGATTTAGTGTCTATCACAGAGGGGTCTCAGTTTAAGAGAGATCATTTGTACAACCTATCTCATTAAACCTAGAGGATCTGAGCTCATCAAGAAAATGTAGAACTCTAGAGAGGTGATCAAACCAGCTCAAAGTCCGCCTCCTTTGGTGTCTTACAATTTACGCTTTTTACAGCAGGACTCCATATGGTTTGGGTAGGTAGCCCACAAATATAAATGGAAACTGTAAAAGAAGGCACACCCAACTTATAAGAAAGGCATCAGGGTTTGGAAAGATGTGTACAAAGAAGGCTAGTGGTTTGCACATTATGATAATAAGAAGGTATGCTAATTGTGTTTTGTGGGTATGCTAGTTAGCATAAATGGTATGCTAATTAGCATACTGTTAATGCTAGTTAGCATAAACAATGTGCTAATTAGCATACCTTTTACTGTTTTTTAAGGAGAAGAGATGGCAGCTTCTTGTATACTGTGTATGCTAATGCTAATTAGCATATTGTTTATGTTGATTAGCATAAACTTATATATGCTAGTTAGAATAAACAGTATGCTAATTAGCATAACTTTGCTGGTTTTCAAGGAGAAGAAAATGCAGCTTTCTGTATACTATGTATGATGATTAGTATACTATGCTGTGAGTGGAATGCTAATTAGAGTATTGTTTATGCCAATTAGCATAAACAGTATGCTAATTAGCATACCCTTGCTAGTTTAGGGAAGAAGAGATGGCAGCTTTTTGTATATTGTGTATGCTAATCAGCATACCTTTGCTGGTTTCAAGGAGAAGATATGGCAGCTTTCAGTTCACTATGTATTCTAACTAGCATAATGTTTATGCCAATTGGCATAAACAATATGCTAATTAGCATACCTTTGCTAGTTTTAAGGAGAAGAGATGACAACTTTCAGTATACTGTGTGTTCTAATTAGCATGCTATGTTGTGAGTGGAAGTTAGCACAAACAAAAATGCACAGTATGCTAATTGAAGGTATGCTAATCATATTGTTTAATGCCAGTTGGCATAAACAGTATGCTAATAATCATATCTTTGCTGGTTTCAAGGAGAAGAGATGACAGGTCTCTACATCCTGTGTATGCTAATTAGCATACTGTTTATGCCAGTTGGCATTCTGTGGGTATGCTAATTAGCATAGTTTTGCTAGTTTCAAGGAGAAGGGATGGCAGCTTTCTGTATACTGTGTATGCTAATTAGCATACTATACTGAGTGGAAGTTAGCACAAACAAAAATGTACAGTATGCCAATTGAAGGTATGCTAATTAGCATACTGTCTATGCCAGTAGGCATAAACAATATGCTAATTAGCATACCTTTGTTGGTTTTAAGGAGAAGAGATAACAACTCTCTGTATACTTTGTATGCTATTAAGCATACCATGTATGCTAATTAGCATACTGTATGCTACTGTCAAGAAGGGATGGCAGCTTTCTATATACTGTGTATGCTAATTAGCATACTATGCTGTGAGTGGAAGTTAGCAAAAACAAAAATCCATAGTATGCTAATTGAAGGAATGCTAATTAGCATACCGTGTATGCTAATTAGCATATTGTTTATGCTAGTTGGCATAGACAGTATGCTAATTAGCATACCATTTCTGGTTTTAAGGAGAAAACATGGCAGCTTCCTATATACTGTATATGCTAATTAGCATACTATGGTATGTTGTGAGTGGAAGTTAGCACAAACAAATGCAACGTTTACAAGACAAAAAAGAATGCCAACAATACACAGAGTATTGTCTTCAAAAAAAGAATAGTATAGGATCTGATCATTACTATCTGAAGTGAATGTCGGAATAGTTACAAACATTGGAAAGGCAATTTACAAATTTCCCTCATAATGTTACAAAACTACAGAGAGTCTCCTACTCTGGATAAGATCGTGGTTTAGCGTGCTTGTACACTCACTTTTTCCCAGTGTCCGTTTGCTTCTTTGTTTGCTGAGCTTTTGGGTCTTTCTCTCTTTCTTCTTCTTGCTGAGATTTTGGTTCTTACAACTCTCTTTCTTCTTCTTCTTGCTGCTGCTTCTCTAATTTTTCCCTCTGTAGCCTCTCTGTCTTATGTCTTTTAGCTTCTTCATCAGCCTCCCTTTGTCTCCTATGCAAGGCTTCCTTACGCTGGGCCTCATTGCGCTTTCGCATTTCTGATGCAGCTTCATGATCACTTCTTGTGAAAACAAATCTGGGGCAGTATCACGCATTTTCAGTTGTATATGCTGCACGATCCTCTGATTGCAGCCATAGGAACAACCAGCTGCTCAAAGTATCTATCAGGAAGTTTTGCCTATGTTCTTTGGTTTGGTACTCTATCTTAGGAGTAACAAGCCAACTTCCTTCAGGGTTCTGGTGCACTTTGTACATTCTATTGTCAATAATTAGATTGTTTTGGGGCCCAAAGTTGCAGTTCTTCCAAAAAAATCTCAAATCCTTCAAGAATACAAGCTTATTATATGTCTGCCAAGGCTGGCCACTACAATGATTCTAAGAAAAAACACCTCTTAGCTTAACCCGCTTCTCTTTGAATATCGTTTCTAATGCTGCATTCACTTTAGGTGCCATGCTGGTGCTCCATATATACACATGGAAAAATCAGAGGCACTAATATAAAAATTTGTGGTTGTCTTTGTGACAAAATACATACCTCCTATCTTGCACATTGTACTTTATCATTTCCCCTGCATGTTTAGGGGGAATTTCACCGTGCATTGGATCTACAACTTGAACAAACAGGCCATTTAAATCAGGAACCAAAGCGCACCCCTAGTCTGACAATGTTTTGGCAGGCATATTGTGTATGGCAGTGCATAACACTCAACAAAAATAACTTCCCCTGAGGGATGAACATAACTGAAGTACTCAAGAATTTTTGTTAAGCGTTTAAGATAGCTAGCCAGGCGCTTCTCAATCTCTGCTTTTTCTTTTTGTAGCTGTCTCGCCTTGGAAATACACCGCTTTCGTATGGTTTTGCATGCAATGGCATAATTCAAATCATGCAGGGCCACTAACTGCAATTTATCTTGCCTTGTGACACACAAATGGTATCGAATAAAGAAATCATAAAGGACAAGCAAAAACTAATGAACTATTGCACAGTAAAATAATATTGAAAAGAGTTTCTCCATTATAAATATCTAGAGAGATACATGCCACAGGGTGTGGATCTTGCTAACACTACATAACGTGGACCCAACAGGGAACAGATTCAACATAATTTCTTGCAAGCACATGAGCGAATGGATTTCTTTTCACCTCTGCTACTTTCGCTTATGTCATCCAGGGTGCTCAAAGGGGCAACACATATCTCGTCCCCAGGATCTTCCAGAATCTGTTCCAGGCCACCTTTTCTCTTTAATTTCACTTTGTTTACAAAACCCTGCAGGGGGCTATCATCACCGGTGTCTTGCGCACTCCCACTGTCAATCCTGAAACCTTCCTCTTGAGCACTCCTACCTTCCTCTTGCACACTCCTAACCATTTCCTTTGAGATGCTTGTTTGATCATCTGTAGGGGGCTTGGGTTTGGGATGAGTAATAATGATAAAATCTTCATCATCATCATTTGTTTATTTACCATCTGCAACAGCCTAGTGCGTTGCCGCATGCAGTGGCATTACATATGCCCTTTCATGCTGTCTATCCAGCTCATCAGATTCATCATTACGGAGCTTCTCTTCTATCCTTTGATCGATAGGTGTCTTGCCAGGTTCGCATCTTGTATCATTGATACCTGTGTATTCCAGTCACCCTTTAATTTTCATCGATACCATTATGATTACTTGTATGCATAGTGTGACAAGTAGAATTCCATGTATGGTAGGCATCTATATCCTGTAGACATTCATATTTTCTATGCTAACTATGCTAACTAGTATACAAAGTGTGCTAACCACCATCATCAATATGCTAACTAGCATACAAAATATGCTAGCAACAAGGAATTGTGAATATAGTGTGTATGCTAACTAACAGGGAATGTATGCTAATTAGCATACACGCTATGTTAATTAGCATACATGGTATGCTAATTAGCATACACAGTTGTATGCTCGCATAGATAAGTTATGCTAATTAACATAATGTCTCTGCTAATTAGCATACCATCTTTGCTGGTTAGCATATTTTGCATGCTAACTAAAATACACATTACGATGACTAGCAAAGAGGTATGCTAACTAGCATACACATTATGCTAGCTAGCTCAAAATGTATGCTAACTAGCATAGAGGTATGCTAACAAGCATACACATTATGCTAGCTAGCAAAGAAGGTATGCTAACTAAACTTTGAATGATTGTTAGCATGCACCAAATGCAGGCTACCTTGTATGCTAGTTAGCATAATGAGTATGCTAATTATAATATCTTGTTTTCTAGTTATCATACTTGCATGCTAGCCATCATACACAATGTTCTAATTAGCACAAAAAGTATGCTAATTAGCATATTATATATGCTAATTTGCATACCTTCTTAGCTAGTTAACACACTCTGTGTGCTAACTAGCAAATAGGGTATGTTAATTAGCATATTTACTATGCTAATTGGAATACTTTTTATGCTAATTAGAACATTGTGTATGATGGCTAGCATGCAAGTATGCTAATTAGAAAAAAGGGTATACCTGTCCACATTATGCTATATGCCGATAACATCATTCCAGTGTCTGAGTCACAGGAGGGACTACAGCTACACCTACATGCATTAGATTATTTTTGCACCCATAGAGGGCTGACTGCGAACCTTGGGAAAACCAAGGTAATCGTTGCATTATGGACAAGATTTTTTGTTTCTATGAGGCAGTAGAGAGAGCCCGCTCCACTGACACCCCTACGGCTATTCTCCTTCTCGATTCTGAGAAGGCTTATGATAGTGTGGACTGGGATTTCTTGGAGGGATCCCTACATCACATTGGTTTCCCAGATGCATGGATTAGAGGGATTTCTTCTCTTTTCATATTTGTGAGGAGTGCTATTACGATTGGTGGACGAGTAGGCAGTTCCTTTTCCCTGTCTAGATCTGTCAGACAGGGTTGTCCTCTGGCTGCTTATCTTTACCTCTTTGTGGGTGAGGTTTTGTCTGATTTTCTTCATGGTCAGAGTGATGCTTTCAGAGAAGCGGTCCTTCCTGTTGGAATTAGGGTTGCGGAGAAACGTACACAGCTTGGAGAAGACGAAGGAAGCTCAAGGCACACAATGGAGAGTGTGTTACTTAGTGTGTAATGGAAAGATAGATAGCCCTAGAGTGATGGGCGTATATACAATGCTCGGGGGAAAAAACCTCCTAAAGAGGGAAAAAATGCCCCGGCGGTCCTAGTGTGTTCACACACATCACTACCACATGTATATGGTAACAAATCCCCCCTAGAGTGATGCGGTGAACGAGAGCTGGCACATGAGTAAAGGGAAGTGCCATGCCCTAAGGACATGATCAGTCCACAAAGGGGAGTAAGCCCAAAGCTTTGCGGAAAGCTTCAAGCTTCTCACGAGACAATGCCTTTGTGAAAAGGTCTGCAAGGTTGTCCTGTGTTGGCACATAAGCCAAGCTGATCTCTCCTGCTGAGAGCCTCTCTCGGACATAGTGGTAATGCACCTCAATGTGCTTTGTGCGAGCATGAAAAACTGGGTTCCTCGTAACTACCAATGCGCTCTGACTGTCAGTGTAGATAGTGTTGGCACTGTCCTGTCCAACACCCAAATCAGCCATAAGGCGTCTGAGCCATACACACTCAATTGTAGCTGTAAAGACTGCCCTGTACTCAGCCTCACAACTCGAAGTGGCCACAGTAGGTTGCTTCTTGCTCAACCATGATATACATGAACTGCCAAGCATGAAACAAAAACCACTTGTGGAGACTCGCGTGTCAAAACAACCAGCCCAATCTAAGTCCGAAAAAGCATGTAAGTCTGGCGGCAATGATCCCCCCTTGGGATAAAACAAGCCAAGGTGTAAAGTTCCACTAAGGTAGCGGAAAATCCTCTTGACAGCCTGCCAATGCTTAGACCCTGGGCTATGCATAAATCTGCTGACCTGTGAGACTGCAAACTAAATATCTGGCCTCGTGTTGCATACATAAATGAGGCACCCAACAACAGTTTGATAAAGAGTGACATCAGCAGGATCTCCAGCATCATGTAGACTCAACTTCAAACCTGTTTCCATGGGAGTGGTAATAGGTTTGCAATCCTCAAGTCCAAACTTACATAGCAATGTCTCTATGTAACTTTTCTGACACAAGGCAATACCACCATCACACTGCTTAAACTACTGTATACCCAAGTAATGATGCAACACCCCCAAATCTTTCATCTTGAAAGTAGCATTCAAATTAGCCTTAAATTCAGCAATATGTCTCTCATTTGGTCCAGTGATCAGAAAATCATCAACATAAAGAACAACAATGAGAAGTACATCACCCTCATGCTTTACATACAATGTGCTTTCTGTTGGACTGTTACGAAAGCCTAGTTTGACCAAATGAGTGTCAGCTTTCTCATACCAAGCACGAGGAGATTGCTTCAACCCATACAAAGCCTTGTTACATTTGCACACTTTGTCCTCTTGTCCTTTTATGAAAAAACTGCAAGGCTGCGTTACATAAACTTCCTCAAATATGTCACCATTCAAGAAAGCAGTAACAATGTCTGATTGATGTACATCCCAACCAAAATGAGCTACTAATGCACATGGAAAACGCACAGTAGTCATATGACAAGTGGGAGCAAAAGTCTCTTCATAATCAATACCTTTTTGCTGTGCATAACCCTTTGCAACAAGTCGAGCCTTATGGCGATCAATCTCACCATACGGCTTGCGTTTCAACTTGTAAACCCACTTCGTACCAATGGCCTTTTTACCAGGAGGCAAATCACATAAAGTCCATGTGTCATTTTCTATAAGTGCATCATATTCTGATTGCATGGCACCCATCCAATTTTCTGAATTTTGTGCTTCATCAAAAGACAGAGGGTCCTCAACATCATGTAAGCTAGATACAGCCAAAGCATAACAATTTGATGCATAAGATGCATGGCGAGAGCCTGAACGAGTACGACTAGACAAAGGTGCATCCAATTTACTGTCACGCAAAGTGTGCACCAGCCATTTTGGCATACCTCTATCCTGCTCATTTTCAGCCCTTTCCTCATCAAGTACATCATGTATATCTGCATCAGTAATAGGCTGATCTAAAACATTTTCAGAAAACCCCATAGGCTGTACATTTGCCTCATTGGAACTTACATTCGTATTTCCACCACTGAAAAGAGGCAACAAAGTGTCATAAATGTCCTGTGAGCTTACATTACTGTCTCTAGTACATGACAGCAAGGGCTCGATAGAATCTTTCACAAACACTACATCCCGAGAAACCAGAATACATTTTGTTTGTAGATGATACAACCTGTAACCTTTGCTTTCAGCACTATAACCAATAAAAATACATTTGACAGCCTTATCATCCAATTTTCTGTGTTGCACTTGTGGCACCAAAGCATATGCCAAACAACCAAAAACACGCATGTGCTCAATAGAAGGCTTTCTATCATGCCATGCTTCATATGGAGTAATAGACTGCAAAGCTTTTGTAGGACACATGTTAAGTACATAAGTGGCACACATGATGGACTCAAGCCAAAAAGAATGCGGCAAAGCTTGACTTTTGACCATACATCGTGCCATTTCCGTCAGTGACCTGTTTTTCCTCTCAGCAACACCATTTTGTTGAGGTGTGTAAGGCACTGTACATTGGTGTTTTATCCCACGACTAGCCAGAAATACATTAAATTCATGAGACATAACTCCCCCCCTCGATCGGAACGGAGGGTGCCCATAGTACATTTCGAGACATTTTCAGCCATAGCCAGAAATTTTTTGAAGCACATAAAAACTTCGGAGTTCGCTTTAAGCGAAAATACCCATGCATGCCTGGAGTAATCATCAATGAAAGTCACGAAGTACAGGTAATTGCCCAAGGACGGAGTTTGCATGGGCCCACAAACATCACTATGCACAAGCTGCAACCTGCATGTAGCCCAAACTGAACCATCCTTTGGAAACTTAGAACGTTGCATCTTACCCAAAATACAGCCTTCACAAACATGTTTGACAGGTGCTTCAAGAGGTGGCAAAGAAGTAACCATATCAGATTTCTGCAAGCGTAGCAAATTGGCAAAATTCAGATGACCAAAACGTGCATGCCAAAGTTTTGCATCTGAAATAGCCCTTGAATCTGCAACAGCATTTGCAAAATTTTGTCCACACTTTTCATACAAAGTGAGCTTATACAGCCCACGGTACAAAAGGTCGGATGCAACAATTTCATCACCAAAACTGAGATCATGAACTGTACATCTATCATCCATAAATTTGACTACAAGTCCAAGTCTAGCAAGTGGGGATACATACAAGAGATTATTCTTGATCCCAGGTACATAAAGTGCATCAACAAGTGTGAAAGAACTGCCATTAGTAGCAGTGAAAACAATCTTTCCAACTTCCTGAAGTGGACCAGCACCCAGTTTACATGCTGACACCTTTTGGCTATTTGAGAGGTACCATGAGTATGCTACAGCCAGTAGTGAGAGATACAGAGATCGAACCCAGAGACGAGATTTTCTCCACCATTGTTATTACTCTATGGAATGTGTGGTGTGCTAGATGTTATCATGTTTTGTGCGACACCCCTTCCACAGCAGTGGAGATACTCTCTTCTACATGGATCAATCTGATCCACACACTGTGCAGTCAGTGGAGTGCAACAGCAGGCCCCTCACGGTCCGCTGGTGAGAGACGGCTTGACTTTATTCGACGATGTGCGTGTGCCTCCCTTTTCTTCTCTGAGGGGAGGACAGATGGTTTGGCATTACAACCCTCCGTAGTGGTTTATACTGCAGTCCTCTCACTAGCCTCCTTGAGATTCTCTAGCTTCTAGATCTCTCATTTTAGCCAGCACACCCTTGATGCAGGCTATAGTCTCTTAGCACCTCAAGGGATCTCTGTACACAGATTTTATAGACATGTGCTTTTCCCAAAAAATAAAATAAAAATAAAAATGATATTTTATACTTCTGGGAAGATGAGAGGATAGGCGCTCTTCACTCTTATAGGATGATAGGTTGAGGTAGTGGACTCATATGTATACTTGGGGATCACATTTTCTAGCACAACAGGCGCTTCTCTATGACACGAGTAGCCAGGGATAGACTGACACGTGAATATGCCGCACTAGCCATGCTTGAGTGACAATGTCACCAGGCCCACTTTCAAGAGACATGCACGAAGGGATGGCTATGTGATACTCTAGTCACATCCTCACTCATGTATGCAGCTATTGGGATTGGAGAGCACACACACACAGAGCCAGCACGGAGAAGGAGATAGACACAGTGTGTGGCGGGGCGGTACTCACACTACAATGTGTAGTTATGAGTATAGTTATTATGAATGAGTAAATGAATGTCTGTACATGGGCGGCTGAACAACGGGCAGCCGGGCACACGCCTTTAACCCAACAATCTCCCACTTAAAGGCAATGTGCCTTTAAAGTGGCCAAAGTACAGCAAAAGAAGTCAAGCCATACCCATCAGCGATTTGCAGTGTGCAAACCGCTGTGAGGCTAACGACTTCGTGAGTAGATCAGCAGGGTTATCGTCAGTGTGTACCTTGACAAGCTCTATGCGCTTGTCCTCTAGAACCTCTCGTATGAAGTGATACCTCACCTCAATGTGCTTTGTCTTCGCATGGAAGACAGGATTCCGTGCCAACGCTATGGCACTCTGGCTATCACAATGTAGAATCGGAGCATCACCAGCCATACCAAGATCTCCCACTAGTCGTGAGAGCCATACGGCCTCCTTGGCAGCCTCAGTGGCAGACATATATTCAGCCTCTGTAGTGCTCAAAGCAACGCATGGCTGTAAACGTGATGCCCACGAAACCGGTCCACCTGCAACTGTGAACACATAGCCGCTAGTAGACTTCCTCGAGTTCACTGACCCTGCATAGTCTGAATCTGTATATTCGCAAACATAAATATCCTTCTCACCATAACATAGGGACAACTCTGAAGTCCCTCTCAAGTATCTGAGAATACCTCTCACTGCATCCCAATGACGCTTGCCCGGGTTAGACATGTACCTGCTAACCACACCAACTGCATGAGCAAGATCTGGACGCGTAGCCACCATGGCATACATCAAGGAACCAACAGCTGACGCATAGGGAATCTGAGACATCTCTGTAGTCTCCAAATCTGTCTGAGGGCAGTCATCATGGCTGAGTTTTACATATGGAGGCAACGGGGTACTAATGGCCTTCCCCCCTTCCATATGAAAACGCTCAAGCACCCTGTCAATGTACTCTTTCTGACTAAGAAAGAGAATCTTGCGAGAACGATCACGAGTGATCCGCATACCCAAAATATGACTGGCATCCCCAAGATCCTTCATGGCAAAGGTCTCATGTAGCCTATGTTTCAAGGCATCCACATCAGAAATACACTTCCCTGCGATCAGCATGTCATCCACATACAAAACCAAAACAATAAGACTACCATCTGCAGCCTTGCGAGTATAGAGGCATGGGTCCTCACAACTGCATACATAGCCCAATGAACTCATGAATGCATCAAACTTACGATACCATTCACGAGATGATTGCTTCAGCCCATACAAGGTCTTAAGAAGCCGGCATACCATCTTCTTTGAACCATGAATAACAAACCCACTTGGTTTCTCCATGTACAAATCCTTGTGCAAGTCCGGATGTAAGAAATCTGTCTTTACATCCATTTGCTTCAACTCCATGTCTTCTATAGCTACCAAAGCAAACAACATACGCAAAGTAGACATCTTCACCACTGGAGAAAGGATCTCGTCAAAATCAATGCCCTTCTGTTGCTTGAATCCTTTAGCCACAAGCCTTGCTTTGTACCTAGGCTTTGCATCCATTGAACACAATTTTATCTTGTAAACCCACTTGCATGGTAGTGCCTTCTTACCCTTTGGCAAAGGAGTAAGATCCCACGTTTCATTTTGGATCAACGAATCCATCTCTGACTTCATAGCCTGCTCCCACTTGAGCTTGTCAACACTAGACATGGCCTCATCATAACATGATGGCTCCCCGCAATTAGTCAACAATACATAATACATAGAAGGCACAAAACGCTAAGGCTGTCTTGCATGCCGCTCTGAACGCCTCAAAGACTGTGCAGGAGGTGCATCTGGCTGTCCCACATCTACATGATCTCCCAAAAAGGGCTGATCTCCCACTTGAGGGTCAATGGGCTGCCCACGAGCAGCCATGGGACCATCATATCGATGACCATCCTCCTCAAATATCACACGCCGAACCTCAACCGTTCGCGGTGATGCTCTATACATAGAGTCCTCATGAAAAACAACATCATGGCTGTGCACAATCTTCCTGTCAATAGGATCCCACAATCGATAACCCATCTCACCAGAGCTACCATAACCCAACAAGATACATCTCTTGCTCTTTGGATCCAATTTGCTGCGTTTTGCCTTAGGTACATGTACATAAGCTTCATAGCCAAAAACACGAAGGTGACCATACGAAGGTGGCAAACCTGTCCATACCTCTTCAGGCACTTTGAAGCCCAAAGGAACACTAGGTGAACGATTTATCAAATGCACAAAAGTGGCAACAGCTTCAGCCCAAAATCCATTTGACAAACCAGCCATAGAAAGCATACTACGGACTTTTTCCTGTATAGTCCTGTTCATGCGCTCTGCCACACCATTTTGAGGAGGTGTATAGGGAGCACTAAGCTCGCGCCGTATACCCTTCTCAACACATAATGTTGTGAAAGCATGAGACATAAATTCACCCCCATTGTCCGTACGTAAGCACTTCAACTTACAACCTGATTGGTTCTCAACAAGAGCCAACCATTGCTTAAATATATCAAACACCATATCCTTCTTACGAATGGGGTATGCCCATACCTTCCTGCTAGCATCATCAATGAGCGTAACAAAGTACATAGCACCTCCAAGAGAAGCATTGGGCATCGGCCCACATACATCACTATGCACCAAAGCTAGCTTTTCCAAAGATCTGTGTGGAACACTTTTCTTATGAGAAGACCGAGCATGTCGACCATAAAGGCAATGCTCACAAAACTCAAAACCACCAAAATCTGAAACGGGAATGTAATCCGCACGTGCCAACAACTTCAAACCTTTCAGTGACATATGCCCCAAACGCTGATGCCATAAAGAAGCAGGAGGTTGCTCAGTGATCCCCACAATGTGATCAGCCACACTAGCTACACAAGAGGAATACAACGTATTCCTCTTAGCACCTTTAACCAAAACAAGGCTGCCCTTAGTGAGCTTCCAACCTCCATCACCAAAAGATACATTGAAACCAAGTGAATCCAACTGACCCACACTAATCAAGATTTTTGCAAGAGCCAACACATGACGCACATGCTGCAAGACAAACATAGTAGAGTTTGGCATAGCCAAATGAATATTTCCAATGCCATGAATCTGCATAGAACGCCCATCGGCAATCCTGACAGTACCTGTGCTCGAAGCATCATAGTCATGAAACCACGACCTATGAGGTGTAACGTGAAAAGAAGCACCACTGTCAATGACCCAATCCATAGGCATACTACTCTCATGAGTGAGAAGAAAAGCGTCATCAAAATAGGATGCAAGCAACACATCACCAAGCTCTTCACTAGTAGCACTAGTCGGAGCACATACATGGTCATCTTGAGAGCTACACTCTCCCTGTGTTGCATTTAACTCCTCAATCTTGACATTGGACTTAGGCTTGTCCTTAGCATCATGGTCTTTCTTCTTACCATCTCCATTTTCCCTTTTCCACTTGTAGCAATCCTTTTTGAAATGGCCTTTTCTACCACAATGAAAACATTCCACATCCTTTTTACTTGTGCCTGCACGGGACTTACTTCTAGATTTACCCCTGTTGGACTTATACTTGTCCATAGTCCTGCTTCTGACAACCATTGCACTAGAAGACTTACTACCTGCATTATTCTTTCGATTAATCTCTTCTATGAGAAGACTAGACTCCACATTAGTACTTGTCAACTCATCCGCAGGAACCGAGTTACTTATGGCTGTTCTAAATGTGTCCCATGACTCAGGCAACGTGACAAGTAAAAACATAGCTTTTACATTGTCCTCAAACGTAATTTTCTGCGTAGCAAGTTGGCTGAAAATTGTATTGAACTCATTCAAATGCGCATTCATGGAAGCACCTTCCTCCATTCGCAGATCAATAAGCTTTTTAATCCAATACACCATAGAAGCAGCCAAATGCTTATCATACATATCGCAAATCCGCTGCCATAGCTCATAAGCTCCACCCTGTGCATCTTTCACATTGTAATAAACAGACTTTGAAAGGGAAAGCCTAATGGTAGACCTGCACATCTCATCCAACTCCTCCCAATCATCCCTCTCCATGTTCTCTAGCTTAACTCCCTGCAACTTTAGAGGTCGAATCTCTTTCTTCTGCACCAAGACATCCCAAATCTGATCTTTCCAATATGAGAAGTTAGCACCATCCAACTTCTCAATATTGAAAACTGTGTCCTCTTTAGTGCCCATTACAACAAGAATGCAACAATGAGAAACCTGTAACCAACCAACAAACTGCCACAACAAAGTAGTGTTGCAAATCTGACAACACCTACTGCTCAATCAAAGAGCAAACGCATAGAGTATAAATCAGCCCATAATATATGGTCAAAAAACATACGTAGAAATCCACAAACAAATGCATAAACCCGTGACACATGTAACTCAACCGGCCTAGGCAAACCGTGCCACAAAATGCATCAACAATGAGCTGTCATAGAGGCATAAACATACTCCATGTCTGAATAACCACAATAGAGACATAAGCTGACCAAGATTACACAAATCCGTGAGCATAAATGGATCCAAGTGAGCATATAACCAATGCACAAGCTCAACGAAGTCCAATCTCTATTGTCAACCAAGTACCTGTCCGTACTCAAACCGCAACACTGCAAGCAAGAGCAAACCCGCTCTATGTATAAGTGAACCAAATCTCCACAATATCATGCATAAAGAGTGTCTGTCAAACTGCCATATCCACATCCATCAACATACATAGATGATGTAAACCTGTAGCTCAAGAACACGCATAAACAGACTGCCCAGAAGAGTAGAAGCTCCCACTCAAACCACAACCATATACATGGCTGTCCCACAGTCAAAATACATGTTTTGTAACCACAGAAGAAACCTGTATCCAAAGCTCCCTGTAACCTGTAACCTGTACCCGTACCTGTACCTGTACCTGCACCTGTACCTGTACCTGTAGTCGAAGAAGACAATGCCGCCAAGATCCCACTCTATCTGTGTGTATGAGGCCACTCCAAGAAGAGGCTACACACTCTCAAATGAGCTGTGGGCTCACGTAAGTGGAAGACACTACAACAATGGCACCTGTAATGGCTATGGAAGCTCTGACATCAGAAAACTACCAAAGAGAGCTGAAAAACGCAGCTCCTAGTCTGTAACTCGGATGGGATTTCTAATGGCACGAATGGCTCCGAAAGGGGGGTTAAACTCCAGGACACCTGCTGAAAATACTCGCGGAGTGCTGAACCTTCCAATGCCAAGCTCGGAAAAACCTTCTGCTCTTTAGAAATGCGCGCATGCGCGAAACCAAAAAACGGCAATGAAACAGCAGCAATTTTCAACACACTCAACAATGATGATGAAGCTCTCAATGCTCTCACTACCAAGCTCTGATACCACTTGTTGGGATCGGAGAGCACACACACAGAGAGCCAGCACGAAGAAGGAGATAGACACAGTGTGTGGCGGGGCGGTACTCACACTACAATGTGTAGTTATGAGTATAGTTATTATGAATGAGTAAATGAATGGCTGTACATGGGCGGCTGAACAACGGGCAGCCGGGCACACGGGCCTTTAACCCAACAACAGCAACAGTTTGGGCACCTGGGCTTTCAGCTACCTTATGGACACAGATTGTGAGGTCCGAGATATTGATGCTTTTACGGATGATCCGCAGTAAACATTCTATACCACACAACATTGTCAGAGTAGAGTTTGCCCCACCCATGCTAGTAGAGACTATTGCGTAGAGCTTTTGAGGCATCTAGAGAGCTAGCTAGCTAAGACTGATGACATGGGATCATGAGATACAGTTACTAGCTCGTTGCGGATAGGACATAGATCAGCTACCACCTGTCCAGTAGGACCTTGAGGCCCCACATATAGAGCTCTCACATAGTGAGAGGAACAGAGTCATGCAAGGACCTAGTGCAGCGTCACACGATGTGGACATGGATTATAGCTCATCAGCCCTTGTCCACAAAGATGCTATACTATAGAGATTCCTTCTTGAGCGTCTCTAGAGATGGATATATCCAGTCACCCATATATAGATACATACATGTCACATGGTACACGAGTGGCGATTGGCCAGCTCAAAGTGTCATCACACAAGCTTGAGATAGAGGCAGGCAGGGCAGCACGGGTCCCCAAGGGAGAGATGATTTGTAGACTATGCCAAGAGGAGGTTGAGAGTGAGGAGCACTATGTATGTAGATGTAGAGCATATATTGGCATGAGAGAGAGATATATAGCCATCTTCCGCCTCACTTTGTCAGATCATAGAGTGATGAGACTAGTGCAGACTTGGTCAATTCTTGCTAGAGATACAACGCCATAGAGAGACACTGTTACATCCCATATCACACGGAGAGGAGGACAAAAACCCCATCTTACTGACTTCTGCTAGAGATCCACCCCAGTGTCTACATTGACACATGAGGGGGTCACACTCCAACGTGCTCAGGATTTACGGGCCAGGCGAAGACCGCGAGCTCTAGGATACCATATGAAACCGTTCCATAGACTTGCTAGAGAGCGGTAAACTTTAGCTTTCACCCAATCTTTACCTGTTAACTTTACGACACAGAGGAAACTTCACAATTAAACCTGTGACTAAGAATTACAATTCAAACGAAACAGGGCTTGGAAGCTAGAGTGCTTCCAAGCCGACAGTGACACCTTGTTGGCCCCAAAGATTGGCACCCATTTCGGTATTTATTTATTCTCTTTAAGCTTTGGAGAAAAACTGTAAATCTCTACAAGCTGTCCCACTTTTATTGGGCTGAAAATGACCTATTCTGACCCAATTTCGACAGGATACCTGTAGTAGCAGGAGGCTTCACATTTGAAATCCCCACGCATATGGTGACTTTCCAAGCGTATTTTGGCACTTTCCCAAACTTGGTGAGAAATTACAGCACGCTGAATTTCCTGTTTTCAGCCTCCAAAATGCTCCAGAACACCTGTTTAGTAGTTCCTTACCTTCCTTGAAGCTCCTGGGCATATTAGGCATCAAAAAGGGACAAAACCCTAAACCTGCAGAAAAAAACAGCAAGGTGTAATTCATTGTTTCGGGCTCTGTTTGGCGTGTTGGTCGCATCCATAGCAAGCTCTTGACCTCCTGCACATGTAGGGGCTACATGCCCTTTGAATTGTACAAGTTTTGTCGCGTGAAATCTCTTCAAATTCACCTGTACCTTCTGGGGATTAGCAATTAGCTAATCCACTACCTTATCAAGAGGCTCTTGCCTCGGCAAATGCGCATGCTCCACACAAGTGTACATACATATGAAAAGCCCTTGAGCGGGGCATGCACGAGAGCGGAATCATCGCGCTACATTAGACAAAGGAGAAGGCAAGCTTTCCATTAAAGTCGTGAATCTGCACCCACTATTCACACACACATCATGAAGTGAATCAAATCAGCCCTCCCCTTCCCTCTTCAAGATGGCGCATTTTTTATGCATAGGTGTCCCTTAGTGCTTCTCCATCTGACAAGTGTCAATAGTACTTCTTTTGAGTTAATATTTGGATCCCACCAACTTATAAAGTATTACGTGGGGCATAATCTTGGTCCCCGGAGACATCGGAAGGGAACTCTTAGAGCTGGTCCCATAGTAGCAATTAAACGCGTTTCACACTTCTTGAGAGATACGAAACGTTTTGTTGCATATGAAACGAGTTTTTTTGCAACTTTTTTTCCCCAATTTGGGATTTTAACGTTAAAAAACATGTGGTTGCATTTTTCTTGCGAAGTGTGTTACGGGTTCTTAGAGTCTAGTATCTACTTAGTCATTCTCATTCTCATTTATGATTTATTGACATGTGTGATGTATTATGTCAGATGTTGACATTGGAATCTTGGACAGTGTTGTTACTATTAGCTTTCTGTCAGTTTCTTTCATGTACTGTGTCACATGTGCCAGACTCTCATTTGCTTTAGCCATGGCCCATGTGACATGTATGATGTCACATTTCTCATTTTATGGATTGCCACTCTTTGGTCCTTTTGTCATGAATCTAAGTAGCTCGGCGTTGTGTATCACTACAAAGTGTGGGGCGCCGATACAGTAGGTAGTAGAATCTCAATGTATGAACATCAATGTTCGAGGATGCCCGACATCGGGCACTGTCCGTTGTTGTAAGATATCATCAGTGTCTGCCATGGGAGGTACTCGTACTGGGCGTCTTGCATGTCGAGCTAAAGTGATCCGTATCCTCTGTCGTAGTCTCCGTCGATGATGTGAGGTGCCCCCTCATCGTGGGCGTCTCGATCTCCCTAGCTCAGTAGCCTGGTCAATCTCCATCCCTCTTTTGTGGGTGATATTTGAGCTCTGCTGAGTAGTGCCCCTTTGTCTGTTGAGTAGGCGGTCTAAAGAAATCTGTAATCTCTCATGACCCTGGATAGTGGGCCAAAACCCTCTGTGAAGAGAGATTCAAAACGCCCCCGTATCTCATAATACACTGGACAACGACATATGTAATGTAGCTCTGTCTCCGGCTCCAAATGGCATAGCTGGCATACCCTAGCATCTACAGGCATCCCCTTGAATTTGCCAGTCTCGACCTCACGTTGATGTGAAGAGGTGCGTAACTCACCAACAGTGCATTGTATCCCCCAAGACAAATGTGTTTCCATGTAACTAGGTCTAATCACAAACCCATCCTTTGTCAGTGTTGGGAAATAAGACGTAGCTAAATAGATATTTGAGTAGATTACTTAATGGAGAGAGATAGATTTCACACACAAGAGATTATAAAGTAGAGAGAGAGAGAGAGAGAGTACACACGATATACGTGGTTCACCCAATGTGGGCTACGTCCACAGGAAAGCAGCCACTCAATGGCTTTAGCACTTCAAAAGAAGAAGTAGTTTACAAAGGGATTAAACCCTTAATAGAGCTCCCGCCTTGCTTCCCTCTCACCACCTCACACTCACCTTATTGCATCAACTTCACACTATGAAATGTGTGTAGAAATGGCCTCCTTTTATAGGCCAAAAGGGTTGCCCTCTCTTATGAGAGGCAGCCATGTGTAGCCGCCCTTGTGCGAATAAGTCCAAATCGGACCCTCCAATCCGTCCATGTGTGGCCGCCCTTGAGAAGACAAGTCCGCTTTTGAATTCGGTCACCGGCCAACCGATGGTTGTTTTCCGATCACTTTCCGGCCGTCGTCCGGCCATAATATTCCGGCGAAAATGCGAGGGAAAAAAAAATTCTCGGGGTCTTCTGCCCCCGAGGCCCCTAAAGTTGCCCCTGATTCTTGGCCGCGTGAAAATTTTGGTTTCCGGTGAGTGATTTTCCTTCACGCACGATGGCTTCTCCTCATAATGGGGGCCTTACAAATGTGCGCTTTTACCACAGAAAATTACAAGGGTAAATCAGGCTCCATACTTAACAGTCAGTTGGAGAAGATGCTCTCTATAGAAAGCCATCTTTGTACCCAACTCTCGTGTCGGCTAAATCCAAGTCCTCCTAGTATCAAGCTGAGATACATGTTGTCGAATGAGTTTGGTGACCTCTGTGCGCTTAATAGCCAAAGAAGGTGCATCCAAAGAGTACTGGAAAGGCTAGAACCATGATCATGTCATCTGTCCATACCAGCAAGTAGTATCCCCCTGTAGTGCTAGCTGTCAGGAGGACTCAAGAGCTAAGCGAGCATATCTGTGTCTGGGAAGGTCCCATAAATTGTGCATAAAAGAGACTGGTCTGGTAAGTGCCTCGACCACGAGTGGGGCCGCAGCCAGCTCTGCTTTGATAATCTCATGCGGTACTGACGCCTTAGCTCTAATTATCCGAGATATCATAGAAACTAAGGGTCTCTCCATACCTCTCCACCCATCAGTGCTACCAGATCTGCTATGATGGTCTATTGAGGGACCCCATACATGTACTCCATAAAGCATAGTTGAAGCCACTATAGTATCAAAGAGCCATATCTTTGTTCGAGGCTCCTGAAACTGAACCTACGAACACACCCTCTCTAATCTGCCTAAGGCAGCATATGCTAGTGTCAATCTAGTATGAGCTGTTCTCTCCTCAATGAGAACACTGGTCTAGTGAAGACTAACCCAAGGTAAGTGTATGGATCTGTATACTCAACTAACTCCTGGCCATAAGTGAAAGTAAGTGCCGATCGCCGAACGCATTGTGGTGTGGTATTAAATACCATAATCTTGGTTTTTCCAAGGTTGACAGACAATCCATTGTCGTGTGTAACTCCTCTGGGGAATCGGAAATCAATACAATGTCATCAACATATAACAACAATGGAATCCATGTCCCAGCCATCTGAGCTCCTCTGTCCCCTCCTCTCTCAATGTACCTCATCCACATACATGCCAAAGAGCATTGGAAAGAGAGAGAGAGAGAGCGAGAGAGAGCGTCGGAAATGGCACGTGCCAGTTTTGCCTCAATTGGGGGTTGCCTGCTGCCACGCGTGGTCTACTGCAGGCCTGCGCGTTCTGCACAGCGTGCCCTCCCTTTCTTCCCCCCTTCCTTTCTTTCATCCCTCCTGCGCGCTCTCTTCTTCCCTACCTTTCTCTTGTCCCCTTTCCACCCTTCCTTTGTCTCTTGGTCTTCCCTCACCCGGCCCACCCGCTTCTTCTCTCTCTTCCTCATCCCGCCCCCACTCGCTCCCTCGCCTTCCTCTTTCCCCCGCACCTCCCACAATTCCTCTACCTTCTCCCATCTTTGCCGCTTCCTTAACCGATCCCTAAGCCCTTCGCTCCTTCTCCCGCAACCTTATCCCACCAAAAAAAGAAAAAAAAAAGAAGGTTGGACAGCAGCTTCAGGCACAGCAGGTGGCAGCAGATTATTCAAGGCGTATGCGATGGCTCCGCTCTCGTTATCCAGCACGTCAAAACAGGCGATTTTCAACAAGATAAGCAAATACTCCGTCAGAGCTATCATCGGCCGACTTGTTGGCTATAGATGCATCGTAGGCACATTCAAGGATTGGATTCAGGCCTCCCTCCTGTTTCGGAAAGGTCGCATTGAAGACATCCTTCTCCTTGGGAAGGGTACTTTCATGGTTTTACTTTCATCAGAGGATGCTGTTGCCCCTCTCATTGGTCGTTCTCCTCTGTCCTGCGGGGATAAGCTTATCTTTTTGGTCGAGTGGTACAAAGGTTTTGACATGACTTCTTTTGAGGACAGATGTAGGGTGCCCGTGTCGGGTCATAGTTAGTGACAGCATGCAGGGGGTTTGGCTCACAGTTCGGCCAAGCCCCAGCGTCAGAAGATGGCAGAGAAGCTCACCGGCAGTAGTAAGGAAGGTCTACCGCGTGTAGATGCTTATTTTCCAAAAGAAGGGTATTGTCAACAATATTTCATCAAACCCCAAGGCTAAGGACAATGGTGTTACATTTTGCACAAAAACCATGGAAAATACGGCAAGCAAAGAGCACCAACCACAATCTGACAAACGCCCATTCAACAAGGGAAGGCCTCCACACATGCAAAAGGGGATTGTCAATCAACCAGCTCAGAGTCCATCGCATAAGGAAGAACCTAAGGTGAGATTGCTAACCATTAAAGAACAAGCTATCCTACTCCAATTCCAAATCTTTGGGGTTCTTCCAGAAACACTAAAGTACCAAGTATACAAACCTAATTCCCTGCACTATGCACGAAGGTGACATCGGGACGACGAGTAGGGATGAGAGATGCCTCAACAACAAAAGCCCTTGGATCATGCACCGCGTATTCTTACCACATGCATTGATTGTGAACGCATAATAGGGCCACAATATGTGGCCATGCATTAGACACTATTACCACCACCCATGCATGTGCACGCCTTGATCACAACAAGGTCAAGATGACTTCAAACACGAAAGGGGGAGGTATGCAATGCATTACATATGGCACATGACTTTCAATATGTGAAGAAGGGAAAATAACAGGAAGAAAGGGGCCAATTGTTCACTTCTCAGGGTAATACAGGTCATATCAAGCCAATTCATGCACCATCACAAACCAAATTTCATGATAGGGCAATTCAAGTCCATTTGAGGTGAAATTTGCACAGCATGGTAGCCTAAGCATGGGAAATACACAAGTCAACTCAAACATTGCATCTAGCAATGCAGGATGGGACACATGTGTCCCATTAATATGCATCCCTGGGCATCTAGTACACAAGCTGGTGATAGGGTATCTACATCTAGTACACAACCCAACTCAAACACTACATTTGGCAAGGCAGGATGGGACACGTGTGTTCCATCAATATGCATCTATGGACATCTAGTACACAACTGGTGATAGGGGATGGTTGGATACATCAAGAGCATGCATACTATGTCTTCAAATCACACATCCATTACACATTGGACCACATAACCATGAGGTACATTTCAGAGTCCAACAACAGAAAAAAGAGGTCCATGAGCAAAATATGCATCACATTTTTGAACCAATGGCATGAATAGCCTTAGGGCAACATGGGCTACAAGAATATGTGCTTGCAAGAAAAAAAAGGGTGAAGCATGATGGGACATGTGTATCCCATCCTAGAGGTGTTTTCTGGAAATTTGATCACACATATGGGATCCCCACCTCCTCCTAAGCTCAACCATAACATTGCATTACAAAACCACCATGCAAAGTGACCACAACATGAAGGTTTGCAAATCAAGAAGTTGGACAGATCCGAGAATAAGACACGATCTGTGATTTCAACTCAGAGGGTCAAAGAATAAATAGAAAGGTATGCATGCATACCACATATCTAAGCATCATACATTGAAGCTCAAGAGGTAAAACAAAAGGAAAAGGCAAAACAAGCAAACTTCAAAGTGTTGGTATAATAAAATTGGCATAGCCCCATCATGTAAAGCATCCACTTGAGATGTTAATGCATAATTGGCATGAGGAAGGCATAGGCTACACTGCTATAAGGTCAAAACATGCAAAATCTCAATATTCATGGAACACACATGTCCCATGATTATGACCTTCTAGACATCTAGGTAATGAGCAGATCCCACACATGAACTCCTTATGATTCATACAACATCACTCCAAAGTTGGATCATCAAAAGCTCAAGTCTAGCTAGGACACTTAGTTCAAATGCATGGTCAAAATAGACATAGGGTCAAAGTATAAGAAAAGCTTCTCGAACACCAAAACATGGGACACATGTGTCCCATTAGGTTGCAAATGTGGAAGTATTGACATGGCATAATGATTCCCCTTATCACATAGATCATGGAAATGTTTGTACTTTTCAATTCGGATGTCTAAATCTCAAGTCATGGTCAAATTAGCAAATTAGGGTCAGTATTTACCATATTCTATTAACCTCATCATCCAGCACTCCAATTTGATAGGGGATGGCATCAGATGATAGCCCACAATGCTAAGAATCCATATTCTATTAACCCCATCATCTAGCACTTCAATTTGATAGGGGATGGCATCATATGATAGCCCACAATGCTAAGAATCCATAGGGACTTCCAAATCTTGAATCCGACCCCTAAAACCTGAAAAAACTCAAAATACGGCTTTCAAACTCCGAAGCAACGTTCTGCACTAAGTTGTTCCAAAGCAATCTATCAAAGTTGTAAATCAAGCCTCAAATAGTGCTAAACATGCTAGACCACATGGCAAAACACTGAAATGTGCAAGGACATCAAGGCTATAGAAGCAAGACTCAAACAAAAAGCCAAAATAGAGTCAGAAAAGTGAATGCCAAAGTTGGAAAGGGAAAGTGGGGTCCTAAACTCACAACAATATGAGAAACAAGTGCCTCAAATGGAATCAACCTTCAATTCACAATGGGGGGGAACAACCTTCTTAATCAAATTTAGAAGCCAATGGATCCTCTCTACATCATGGAAAAAGCTATACAACTCCAATGTCATGTCACGGTAATAGCTTTTTGTAATCAAGTCCAAAAGTCGCCACCAATTAAAACATGTTAGTCGGCATAAGAGTCAAGAGTCGGGTAGCCAAGGCAATAAATGAGCAAGACATCAGTCCCAGAGCTTCAAGTCTATCTACTCTGTGTATATAGTTTGCATGTATATATATTCTCTTTTATTTTTAATCTTTTTTGTTTGCAATACACTATAGCTGGAGACTTGAGCATATGTAACGGTCATGTTGCTCATGCTGGATAAGATAAGCATAAGAGTCAAAGTCTAAGTCTACTTACTAAATCGAGCATAGAGATGGAGAGTCCAACACTCATGCACTTATGCGCACGGAGGTATGAGAGCACCAACCTCAACAACAAATGCCAGTGAACTGATTGTGGAAAGGTATTCGTACTTTCAAAGGTAAAATTGCTACCACATATCACTTAAGTATCCTTAAATATCCTCATACAACATATCACACTTTTTCAAATTCATTGACTATGTGCCATAAATAGAGTGTCACACTTTTGGACACATGCATTAGGCACTCTTATTTAGTATACCCATGCACTATCACTGCTCATATAAGATACTCTCACGACAAATAGAGTGTCACACTGTTAGACACATGCATTAGGCACTCTTATTTAGTATACTCATGCACTATCACTCTTATTTAGTATACCCATGCACTATCATTGCTAATATAAGATACTCTCACGACAACTCCAGTGACTATACATAAGCAATAACATTGCCAAGCTAGGGCACTTTTTACCATTGGGTTTTTTCCTTGAACCAAATTTGATGTCCACTAGCACCACAATTACTTCATCCTTCTAGCATACTAAAGTCATCAAGAAGAACTTCAAGCATTATCAGTCAGAAAAGCCTTCAACTTCTACAACATTATGCAACTCAAGCCAATTCCCAACACACTGTTCAAGCAGAAGAAGCACAAAAAAATCAAATACCCATGATCTTCCCATCTACAACAAGTCAAATCTCCGAGTCCAATCACTTCAGTATTTACTGGGTGCCTTATTATACGGTGTCCAAGGACAATTGCTAGACTAAGAGAGAGGAAGTGTTCCAAGAAATACGCAACAAAGGCACATACAAAGCAAACACAAAGTATTTGGAGAAGAACGGGCATAAAGTGGAATGTTATGGGAATCCAATGGGACCACAAAGCAATTAAACAGAAGAAGGAATGGAATCTGGGAGTAGACGCGAGAAGCAGCTACATGAAGACTATTTTAATTTTCTCGCACCCACTCATATATTTTTGACTAAAAATACTTGTAATGATCATTTCTATTTAGAAATGGTTCTTTAGGCTTTGAACTTGTAATATTGAGATCTTAAGTAAGTTTGAAACCATCTCTAAAAAGCCCTACGGGTATATAAGTCAATTGATTAGGGTTTTTACCTGATCCTCATTTTTGTTGAAACTATACTTAGAAGAAGAGCTTACACATAGAGAAGGTGAATCTTGTGGTGCCCATTACGGTCAAACTATGTAACATTATCCATTGCTAATGCAAGGCAAGGGTCCATGTATCTTCTTTTCCATCTTTTGAATGTTTTCTTATTGATTTTCATTGTGAAATGATGAAGAAAGCTTGTGTATGCTCTAGGTAAAAGTGTGTGTATTAAGGTCATTAATCTTTGATTACTGTTATTTCCATTGTGTTTAAGCTATTGAATGGTTATGTCTTTGTATGCTTGAGAATTAGGAAGTGTTAATTTACATTTCTATGAAGAGAATTGATGGCACATGTACCCAATCCCTCTTTGTATGAGTGTGTATTTTGCTTCTTAATTAGCTATTAGTCAATAGTTTAGTGACATTGAGTGTACCCACGAGCCTTAATGCTTTCCGTTTTTCCTAATGCATCATTTATTTAGTTAGTAGCTTGATTAATCCCTCTTGCTAGTGTATGTGTAATGTGTAATTAGTGTGCAAGCATTCTCCCTAGCTAATGTGTGTGAATGCCTTAGGTTTGACACGCCTAAGTAGCCTCCATGCATTAATAGGGTCGCTCCCTCGCATTGATAATTTGTTAGCAATGCTTAGTGACGTCCATCACGACGATTCACTAACAAGTGGATCAGTGAACTTCACACCAGGATCTCAAAACCTGTGCCAAACCTGATTGTACCATCATGTATGCCATGCCTAGGACCAATAGAAACTGAAAACATAGGGTCTGGAAGCTCCTTCGGGGTAGCCATCCACTGCCACAAGCTCCATCTATTGCGTTCCTCCCAGTTTCTTATCTGAGAGTATCACCTATTAAATTAGGAACTCTATCCATCATTGCAAGTGATATCAACTCGTAGTTGACATGCAAGTACTCACCATCTGATCCCTGATAATCCTTTGCATGATCTCCTTCATCCGATACATACTGCTCATGTACCCCAAGACCAAGATCTGCAACACTCAATGAAGAAGAACTCCTTCGTGTGAAAAGCCACCAAGGATGCTCACCACACCTTCGGCTCTTATACTTTCTCAAGAATACGCAGTAGAATGAAAAACACAAGTGTGCAAGAGAGAGAGAGAGAGAGAGAGAGAGAGAGAGAGAGAGAGAGAGAGAGAGAGAGAGAGAGAGAGAGAGAGAGAGAGAGAGAGAGAGAGAGAGAGAGAGAGAGAGAGAGAGAGAGAGATGAATATACTGATAAAGAAGTACAAGAGACCTTGCGAGGACCAATGCCTATGAGTAAGGGCTCTGAGACTCAACAATTGACTGAGGTAAAATTACCTGGAGGGAGACTATTTATAGTCTCCTAATAAGCTAGTTAGGCATGTAGAAGAAAAACACACAACAATATAATAATAATAATAATGACCAGACTAAAAAAACCAAATTTTCCATAAATGGGACCGACAATCAAGGGCCATGATTGACAATGCCCTAACTCTAAAATGGGTAGCCTAGTGCATATTGCAATGTTGATAGATAGATGAAAGAAAAATGCTACTATTTCATGATGGGATGTTAACATGTAGTGATTTTGGAAACCTTGGCAATGGCACATGCCACCGTGAGATGGTAGAAGTTAGGAGTGCTCTGATTGATGCTCAGGCACTTAAGGGATTTTTAAAATAGCGGCTTGGAGCACAATTATCCAATTGAAATCAAATTTGGAGTTAGTTTGCATTAGTTCCATATTTTGCTGCAAACTGCTTGCTAGACATTGTTGTGTATTGCCTGTCCAAATTTTTTTGAAAGTGAATTCCAAGTTCACTAGATAAAAGGGAAGGGAAGAAGGGAAAAAAGAAGAGGCTTGAGAGAAAAAAAAAAGTATGGAGCCTTTTTTCTGAACATTAGTGTCATATTTGGGGAGTGTAAGTTTTGCATCGTTTCATGAATGGATGACACCCATGGTCTAAATTTTGGTCCCAAGATGAATATTGAACTCACTATAGGAAACTGATAAAAGATTGGGCAAATTTTCCTGGAAAAAATGCACTATTTCTTTGTGCAATATTGATCTACTACCTTCAAAATGAGTTTAGGACAAGTTTATGGCAACTCTAAAATTTTGGTAAATTTTGAAAAAAATTAGGAAACCTACCCCATACAACTCAGATCAAGAGCATTTTATAGATCACCAGAACGGGAGCATATAGTCTTGGTAGCATATAAAACGGGAGCATATGCTATGTTCCTAGCTTTAGATCTATAGATGCTCTTGATCTGAGTTGTATGGGGTAGGTTTCCTAATTTTATATGCTACCAAGACAATTTTTGTAAGGGTAGAGACAGGGCTATATATTGATTGATTATTGAGAATCCTAACCTAGTGAATTCGCTTGGACGTACAATGCCAAACGAGTGGGGAAACATGGAACCCATCCATGATAAACTAATCTCAATTTCGGATGATCAATTCCATAGACTATAAGAGTCCTCATAGATGATGCCACAAGAGCTTTGTAAAAGAGGAATGAATCAGGGAGTGAGTTCTTCTATCATGGAAAGAACCCATTAAAGCATAGTCTGCTGACCAATGAAAAAGTGCTTTATGTCTTCTTCAATAAGATTGAGAGCTATCACAAATCCATAATCTTCAAGGATACATTTAGCCAAGAGTGGGATCTCTTATTAGACAATGAAGTTGGAGACTTCAAACACCTAGGAAGGTCTTTTAACCGAGGGGAGGCTAGCACTTCAAAAGGAACTATTCATGTGCCACGAATAAAAACTACATCATTAGATGGTCCTAGAGGCTAGGACTTGAGGCTAGATGTAGCAAGACCTTGGAGAAGAGAAGAGAAACCGGATGGGATAGTAAGCACGCATGACACAAGTGGTCATTCAACCACCAATAGAGGGCCAACAGAACCACTACATTCACTATCTCTTCACATACCATTGGGACAGCCTAAATTAGAACTGGTTATGTCCATTTAGGACATGTCTACTACAACTTAGGTCAAAGCCAAGGAGCAAGCAATGGGAGAACAGGGAGATGTCCCTAGTGAAACAAAAAGAGCAACAAAGAAAGCTAGAAGGAACGAAGAGCTAGAAAGAGTGCAAGCAAAATGAGACAAAACAAAAAAGATTCGAAAGAACGAAACAAGTTCTTGAGCCAATACCATTAAACAAAAAAGGGAATTATCATGAGGAAGAGGATGGAAACACAACACTGCTAGTAGAATACGTAGGACATAGCATCGTGGCTATTCCAGATTGCAGAGCAGGTGTTTCTGTTGTCACAAAAAAGGTTTGGGAAAGTTGGGGCAAGCTAGCCATAAGACAAAAAATAGGCATGAAATTATGAATGGCTGATGGAAACATAAAGGAACCCATTGGACTACTAGAAAGGTCATAGCTACCTCTTCTGGAGTCCAATATGAGCATACGTTTGCAGTAGTAGATCTTAGGAAAAGACCAAATTATGACATCATTCTCGAACGTCCCTTTATGAGACAACTAAAAATGATTGAGGATTGGGGCTCATACTACATCTACTTAAGGCAACAAGATTCCATTACATGCATCCATGTGGTAGGTCAGTCCTATTGATATGTGACAAGGATACCAACAGAAGAAATTGAGGTCATCTCATTCCACTCTTTTCAAAATTTGTGCCAAGAAATAGACCTATTTCAATTAAATGGAATCTGCCATCTTTGAAGAACACAAGCTCTTTTCGCAAGCCATCTTTGAAGCTATCGCAGTCCCTTCTCAGATGATCTATGTCATAACACCATAGGTACCTATTCACGAACCCTTCTTTAATTTGAGACCTTTGACTTAATCCCTATCTTGATGGCTGCCCCTTCTCCTTGAGCCTTGACATCTTCAATTTTAAGTCTCAAATCCCTTTTATGATTGCTTGCATAGGTACCTATGCAAGGCACGAACCCTTATTTAATTTGAGGCCTTTGACTTGATCCCTATCTTGATGGCTGCCCCTTCTCCTTGAGCCTTGAAATCTTCAATTTTAAGTCTCAAATCCCTTTTATGAGTGCTTGCATAGGCACCTATGCACGAACCCTTATTTAATTTGAGGCCTTTGACTTGATCCCTATCCTGATGGTTGCCCCTTCTCCTTGATCCTTGACATCTTCAAATTTAAGTCTCAAATCCCTTTTATGAGTGCTTCCATCATTAGTCCATTGCCTTTTGGAGCTATGGAAACAGGCTTTGGTGGGCTCTTATGGGATGATCCTGTAGACTTCTTGTTAGTCCATGCCTACATTGCGAAGTGCTAGACTAACGAGGTACTTGTGGAAGAAAAGTGCAAGAGAGAAAATGGGGATGAAGGTCCCTCAAAGAGGGTTACTAGAGGTAACAGAAGAAAGGATCCAGGGCCTCTCAAGAGTGTCCACCACATGACCCACCTCCATGTGAAGTGCTAATGGAGGATGCATCAGTAAGGACAAAGCAAGAAAAAGAAAAGTATAAGGGGAAAAGTCTACTTTACAAGCTATAGTCTGACATTGAAGCTGATATAGACCTAAAGAAGATACTGGAGGATAGGATCTTAACTAGTAATGTAGAGTTTACTTTGGGCAAAGTTCTAAGAATGGAAAAGAGGGAGTTCCATGACTAAACTATTGACATTATACAAATAAAAAGACAGAATTTGACAGAATCCATCGTGCCACACGATGAAGCAGGTACCTCTACAGCTCCTAGGAATCTGGGATACAAGTGCAACAAAAGTATGAAAAAGAAACTGTTGTAGGCTACAACTAGTCAACTAGAGGAACACAATAGTTACAGTTTCTCGTAGAAGGTGAGAAAAAAGAAGCTATATGGGGGAGTCAAACGAGAGATGAAGAGAGTTGGAGCAAGGAACACAACGAAAAAAAAATGGTACTTCAAGATGATGATTGTAGAATAGTACCTATCCGTACTATTCATGTAATCTCGGACTCGAATTTAGAAGAATCTAGTATTCAAAGTCCACAGCATGTCATTAAACTCTCTGGCAGACAACTTGATAAGTGGTCTAAAACTAATGAATGTTGGTGGGTTTATTTGTCACTTGCCAAGTCCATATGGTTTCACAAATTTCTTTGAGACTATTTTTGGGATAACCTTTGAATTATTCTATCCAAGTCCTCCAAATTATGTGAGTGAACAACCTTTGCTAAGAATGCTTGAGGAGCCTATAAATAAGACCATTTTGTACCAAGATGAAAATTCCAACTTCTATAGGCCCATTCTTCCAACAACCCTGTCTCAAGAAGAAGCCAAAAATTCATATCCATCAAGGACTTTAGGAACGGTCAAGATTTTGTTCTCTATAGGAATCCTAGGAGTAGTGGACTAGCGATCACAGTGACCCCAAGCAATGTTGCAAACCCAATACATGAGACTGAATCTAGCACTACAAACCAGAGCCCTAGTTTGATTGTTAAAATTCAACAGACCATAAGTGCTAATACCAACACAATTCTTCATGAGAACAATTTTTTTCTAATCATTTTTCCACAAAAAGATTCTATCATCGCAAGGACAAAGAGATTCTCCCGCCAAGTTCCAACTTACCCAGAGTAGCAGGGATCGACAAGTTTTGAGGCCAATTCTTAGTCACCCACCCAGCTTTGGTCCGAAGATTATCCCACAACCGATACCACATAGGGAAGAGTGTGTGAAGCATGAGAACTCACCAAAGATGGAAACCATGGAGACTAATCATCTTCAGCCAATTGAAAATAGAACACCACATCTTGTAGGTATGAGTACCATACAGGAAATGGTAATTCCCCTCATGAGAAACTGTGCGGAATGTGCATTAATCGCCATCTGGGTAAAGATTTCCCAACATCAAAAGAAAATCTAAAGAAACCACAAGAATGAGAGGTCACACCAAAAGACTTTCATACTGTGACAATAAGGCCTGAGGAACATTCACTTCCAAGGACAACACCCAATAGGCCAAGCTTACCACAAGAGACTTAGGATCTCATACAATTTCAAGTCATGAAATTCACGAAGCCCACGCAAGCATCCAAAAGAGAGACTTTGGGGATAACAAACGTATGTGTCAAAAAGAATGCACGATCTTATGTGAATGTACAACGAGGTACAATGGGCATCACCCACATTCAAGACAAGCACATGAGAAGTACATATAAGTCTCCTATAAAATAAGAACCTACAAAATCTAGTCTAGAAATCAAGCCAATCCCAGCAAAGGACTTGAGTGCTCACTCACAAGCAGGTGCAAGACCAACAAGAAAACAAGAGCAAGCACAACCAAATCAACAACAAGATGCACACATTGCAGACAAGCATGATAGAATGCATGTTTCACCCACAAGGATTATTATCAACATTCAAGGCACAAAAGGTACAAAAATTCAATGTATAGCTTTTCTTGATAAGGGTGTAAAAGAGAGCTTGATGTCCCATAAAACTTGAACTCGTCTGGGTAAGCCCACTTGTGAATTAAATACCAAGTTTGTAAAAACAAGAGCTAATAATTTTGAGGAATGTATTAGGGTCTTAAATCTTTTCTTGAGCATAAACTCTCACTCCGAATGTGCAAAGTTTTTTGTCATAGGCTGTAGGAAATCTAGAAGAGGATGTGGTCCTTAGTCACCACTGGATGGCTCAACGTCTATGCTATAAAGTAACAGCAAAGCTTCTATGGTCCATTACAGAAGGCAAGGAGTTGAGAAGTGTACCACTAGTGCTAGAAGATCAAATGCCAACATCAGAAATGTCAAAAGCTTCAGAGTCTCAAGACTGCAAACCAATGCACCACACTAGCACTTACCTTGCCAAATGAAAAGCCAAAATGGAGGACAATGTTGCCACTATAGTAGCAATGCCATAAGCAACAACCTCAACTCAAATACAAGGAACACTCACAAAGGAGAAAGCCTCCAATTCACAAGTAAAAAGAAGAACAGGGACACGATTAAGAAGCGTTCGAAGCACCAAAGTCTACCAACCAAATTATCCATCACCAAGAGCAATCAAATGACAACCACGGCAAGTTCTAGTGCCCAAACCAATGGTGGAAGCACACAAACTAAGAGATAGACATCAATGGGTAGAACGTGAGGCAACCACAGGCCTAAAATCAAGTGGATGGATAACCAGTCACACAGATCCTTGGAAGTGCAAGGATATCATCATGGGAATAGAAAGATTTCAAAAACCCAAGTTTGAAGCTTATGAGATGCATTCCAAACCAATAGATACAAAAAAGAAACTCAAAAGACGAACAACATCCACGGCAAGCGCAAGACAAAAGAAGAAACAACCCAAGAAAAAAGGGCATAAGTAGAGCCGGGGTTACTTAAAGAGGACATGGATTCCCAGAGAAAAAGTGGCTCAAATATCTATTCATGGAAGCAAGAACCTAGTTCGGATCAGTACCATTGACATGAAGTCTTATGACTACAAAGAATGGGTTATTCCACAAGAACTCATCATTACACAAGGCTACTCTGAAGTGGAAACACAAATTTGGTTACCAAAAAGCTCAAGCCCAAAAAGCAAAAATGGCTACGTTTGTAGTCATGATTGAAAAAAAAGCAAGTGACAAAAGAAGACTCCAACAATACCAAAAAAACCAACTGTGAAAATTCGAGCACCCGCCATTTCTAGTCCAAAAGGGCCGTAGATACAGATTTGGAAAAAGAAGGATATTGTCAAAAAAATTTCATCAATGGTGTTATAGTTTGCACAAAAACCATGGAAAATAAGGCAAGCAATGAGCAACAACCACAAATCTGACAAACACCCATTTAAGGCCTCCACACAAGCAAAATGGGATTGGGTGTCAAAGATCAATCAACCATCTCAGAGTCCATCGCACAAGGAAGAACCTAAGGTGAGAAATCTAACCATTAATGAACGAGCTATCCTGCTCCAATTCCAAGTCTTTGGGATTCTTTCAGAAACACTAAAGTACCAAGTCTACAAACCTAATTCGCTGCACTACACACGAAGGCGATGTTAGGACGAGTAGGGATGAGAGATACCTTGACAACAAAAGCCCTTGGATCATATTTTTCCAAGACCCTTCTCTTGCACCGCATATTCTTACCACATGTAGTGACTGTGAACGCATAATAGGACCACATTATGTGGCCATGCATTAGACACTGTTACCACCACCCATGCACGTGCACGCCTTTATCACAACAAGGTCAAGATGACCTAGAACAAGAATGGGAGAGTTATGCAAGTCATTGCATATGGCACATGAATTTCAATACGTGAAAAAGGGCAAATAACATAAAGAAAGGGGCCAACTGTTTAGTTACATTTCATCACAAGTCCATTTAAGGTGAAATTTGCATAGCATGGTAGCGTAAACATGGGAAACACACAGCCCAACTCAAACACTACATTTGGCAAGGCAAGATGGGACACGTTGTGGAGTGCAAATGACAATGAAAATGAATGCTCCTATAGCCTTGCACCAATCACACGGTCGAAAAGAACAACAGCTACACCGTCGAATTCACCTGTGTTAAACACTTGTAAATCTTGGAGAAAAACAACTCTAGCGGAAACCACACTTGGAATTAGAAGAATCAAAGAACATGAGTGTATAGATTGGCTTGCGTAGATGTCCGTAGAGCATCCGTATGCTTGATTCTGAGAGGGATGAGCAAGTTACAAGCATTTGAAGTTCGGGGGTTCTCAAAAAGCTCCAAAAAAGAGGTCTCTGGAAAGTGTCTGCATGTGTGTAGAGAAATGCAGCTATTAAAGGGGGATTCTTTGGCTCTTATCCCAAGGGATTTTCTCTCCCCTCTTAGCCGACTTCAATTCCCCGTTTAGGAACCTTTTTATTGGTCTATTTTGAGCCTTTTTTGGGTTCAAAATGGACTGTCGGCCACTTTGTGACCAAGGCAAGTGGGGGGGGGACAGTGTTCGGGGACCAAAAAATGGGCAGGGCGCCTATCCAGGTAGTGGAAACACAAATTGGGTGCCCCCTCCTCTCCCCAAAGCCCACAAGCCCTCTCAAGCAAGGCCAAGAAGCTCCATGAACTCCTTTGATACACCTCCAGGGGGTACCCACTCCCCCCCTTTTTTCACATGATCTCCCCATGTGCGGTTATTCCATTGCCACTTGGCATGCTCTCCCCAACTTCCCCATGTCCAAACCTAAAATTTCTGTTTTGCCCCCAACCTGAGCCATTTTCTCAGAGGCGTAGCGGGTGACCCCGAACACCAAATATAGCGCCGTAAAGCATGGCTTGGAGCTTATTACCTCGGCTAACTCCATAAATTTCTAAACATACCATTGCTAAAAAAAACCATCAAGTCGGCCCACTTGCCGTTGTCAGGAGTTTTTTGGAGCAAGGGATTGCGCATATGTACATATACATGCATGGTGCATCAAATAAGGAATTGCCCATTTTCCAGAGCCAGGTGGTTACGTTGGGCCCACATGTGTACAGGTAGGAGAGCATGTACATAGTGCATCGATTTTCATCGTAACCACTACCAGTGTGTTTTTTATATAATAATGAGGAGTTGGTAGCGCGTAAAACTTCTTGAGGAAGCTATCTGCGGGCCGACGACATGAGGTAAGCAGGTGCGTGAGATGGCATCTAGTGGCGTCAGGACGTCGAATGGGGTCAATACTTGCACGTGGATAAGTACAGACAGAACGTGGGTGTTTCCTTGTGATAATTATGTAGAAAGGTCATCGTGAGGACCATATTTTGGGGCCACTTCACGTGGTGGCAGGATGCATTATTGGAAAAAGTTGAGTGCCAAGTGTGCGGATGGATGCAGCAGGGTGACAACTATGCACTTCGAGGTCAGTTTTTGGCATGTTCGAGGTTCGTTTGAGGTCCACTAAAAGGCCAAGGGTGCCCAAGTAATAAAGCTAAGTGTGGGAACTCAAAAAACTGAGAGAAGACTAGAAAAAACGTGGAGAGAAGAGGAGGAACAGCCGCAACTATGTTTTTGGTGTTTTTGGAGCCTGTTTTGGACATAAACTGCTCATCCGAGATCAGATTTGAGCACTTTGACATTGTAGACTGGGGTTTTGGGCCAATTCGAACGCGATGGTGCTGACCATTTTGCCAAATTCCTCACTGTTTTTCTGCTATTTGGGCTGTGTAAGTTTCTCCTATGAGCGAAGCTTCTGCTCCAATTTGTGATTGTATCTGGCATATTTTACCCATATTGTGTGAGATATTTGCCCCATTGGTGTTGGCCGAAGCTCAGTTGTATCTAAACATGAGAAATTCTCCTCTTTTGAGCTGAGTTTTTTGGGTGTGTGTGTGTGTCTCTCTGTGTGGAGTGGGTAAGTGGGTAGTCTCTCTCCTCTCACTCCATAGGTGTGTTCCTTGTCTCGGCTAGGTGGGTTGTGTAAGCCGAGTGGTGCCCATAGTGTGTGTGTATGTCATCCCAAGAGTGTGTGTCGGGTCATTATAGAGGCATTTTGTGTGTTTTCATCCCGCTCACATTCTTTTGGTGCCCCCACGGAGGATCTTCTTCGAGTACCTTCTCCTTCGAGCTTTGAGCTTCGAGATTCGGGATTACAGGTTACAAGTTGCAGGTTACAGGTTATAGGTTATAGGGACAGGGACAGGGACATGTGATTAACATAGGTACAGGTAGTTGGAGTACAGTGATATACTAGCAGTGGTGTCACTTGCAGTTGTTGTGGGTATGCATCATTTGGCGCCTGTTTGAGCGCATATTCTGCTGGATTGTACGTTACTTGTGCAAACTACCATTATACGCCTTTGTGGAGCCATATTTGGTTTTATCTTGCAGTCCCAGCCATTTCTGAGACTTGGTATGGAAGATAATCATTTCTAAGACTTGACTATACGAGATTTGCATAAGCCTTCGTGTGAAGGTCGATAGCGTGAGGTTTTATTGAGCTGGGGGATTCTCAAATGTGGAGATCCTTTCGGTGATACATGTAGCTGGAGCACCCTTTTCGTGACCTCGCCATAGGCTATGTACTAGTGATTCCTAATTGATGCTCGGGTTCTATTGTTGGTAGTTTCTGCATACATATACAGTCTATATTTTGGGTTCTTACTGCTCTACTTCTGGGGAAACTCTGGCAAAATTTTTCCAAGTTATGATGGCTGATTTTTTGGTCTTTTAAGCCATTTATGCTGTTATGCTGCTGAAATTTTGGCAAAATCAGAGGATAAGACAGGTGTGCTTTCTTGGGAGCTGCATGGTTGACTTTAATGGATGATCAAAATGGCCCTCAATTCACTCTTTTTCATTTAACTCAAAGAATGCAGATAAATGTTCATGTGTCCAGGAAGATTTCTGTCCAGCAGCACATAGTCTTTACATTATGTGGCCATGCATTAGACACTGTTACCACCACCCATGCACGTGCACGCCTTTATCACGACAAGGTCAAGATGACCTAGAACAAGAATGGGGGAGTTATGCAAGTCATTGCATATGGCACATGACTTTCAATACTTGAAGAAGAAAATAACAGAAAGAAAGGGGTCAATTGTTCAGTTACATTTCATGACAAGTCCATTTAAGGTGAAATTTGCATAGCATGGTAGTGTAAACATGGGAAACACACAGCCCAACTCAAACACTACATTTGGCAAGGCACGATGGGACACGTTGTGGAGTGCAAATGACAATGAAAATGAATGCCCCTATAGCCTTGCACCAATCGCACCGTCGAAAAGAACAACAGCTACACCGTCGAATTCACCTGTGTTAAACACTTGTAAATCTTGGAGAAAAACAACTCTAGCGGAAACCACACTTAGAATTAGAAGAATCAAAGAACATGAGTGTATAGATTGGCTTGCGTAGATGTCCGTAGAGCAGCCGTATGCTTGATTCCGAAAGGGATGAGCAAGTTACAAGCATTTGAAGTGCGGGGGTTTTCAAAAAGCTCCAAAAAAGAGGTCTCTGGAAAGTGTCGGCAGGTGTGTAGAGAAATGCAGCTATTAAAGGGGGATTTTTTGGCTCTTATCCCAAGGGATTTTCTCTCCCCTCTTAGCCGACTTCATATCCCCCTTTAGGCACCTTTTTATTGGTCCATTTTGAGCCTTTTTTGGGTAAAAAATGGCTGTCGGCCACTTTTTGACCAAGGCAAGTGGGGAGGGGGATAGTGTTCGCGGTCCAAAAAATGGGCAGGGCGCCTGTCCAGGTAGTGGAAACACAAATTGGGCACCCCCTCCTCTCCCCAAAGCCCACAAGCCCTCTCAAGCAAGGCCAAGAAGCTCCATTAACTCCTTTGATACACCTTTAGGGGGTACCCACTCCCCCCCTTTTTTCACATGATCCCCCCATGTGGGGTTATTCCATTGCCACTTGGCATGCTCTCCCCAACTTCCCCATGTCCAAACCTGAAATTTCTGTTTTGCCCCCAACCTGAGCCATTTTCTCAGTGGCGTAGCGGGTGACCCCGACCACCAAATATAGCGCCGTAAAGCATGGCTTGGAGCTTATTACCCCGGCTCACTCCATAAATTTCTAAACATACCATTGCTAAAAAAAACTGTTGGGGTTAAGGCCTATGTGCCTTGATCGGTCGCCCAGGTCATGGGCGCCCGCCCACTGTTACCCTATACTTATAGTGAGTATACTGTATAGGGGGAGCTATCGCTTCACAGTCTCCCCACCCACATCCTGTGTGTGTCTCCTTCTCTCTCTCTCACTCTCCGTCTGTGGTGCTCCCCGATCCCCTTCAATTGGTATCAGAGCATAGGTGCGGAGGGAGCGCATGTGTGCACAGTCACGACGACAGCGGAGAGCCAGTTTCATTCCCGAAATCGCGTTCGCGCGTGTGCACTTTCAAGAGTGCAAACAGGGTTTCGACTTCGGCATCGCCAAATTCAGCTTTTCGAGAGCGTTTTCAACAGGCATGCTGACGATTTACCCCCCTTTCAAAGCCATTCGAGCCATCAAAAACCTCATTCGAGCTACGGTTGAGGGGCTGCATTTTTCAGCCCTCTTTTGGCAGTTTATGCTGCGTTTTTGGATCGAAATGGAGGTTTTTGGCATAGCTTTCACACCCGGACTCGGATACATGTGATCCAGGAGTCTACCTTGGGGTTTTGGCACGCTCCGGACGCGCTCGTCATATCAAAATTTTAAAATTCTGAACACTGAATTTTCTGCAGCAGCAGTTGTTTATTGTGTGTCGAGGATTCCACACATGGTTTGATGTGAGATGTGAGAGTGATATTTGCTGCAAGTTTCCTCACAGGTGGGAGGATACGATGTATGCCTTATGTGGTTTGATGCTCAGGGAGACTAATGTGATTGCATTTTGAGCTCGGCAATGTATGCCTCGAGCATGTTTTTTGGCAGTCACAGGTAGAGCAGATATTTGTGTACTAGATTTGCAGGTGTTTGCAATGATGTATGCAAAGTGTGGAGATTGGTGCATGCATTTGGAGTGCGGTTTGATGTGCTTTGGTTGCTCATGGTTTTAAGCGTGCAGTCAGTTTGGTTACTGGTTTTGTGGCCGTTTTACTGACGAAACTCTGGCGAAATTTTCCCCCGAGTTTTATGCGCATCATTTATGCGATCTATGTAGAGATTGCGGGTTGCACTCAGCATTTGCGTGCGGTGTTCTCTGCAGGTGGGAGATTTGTGCGTGTGTATGCATCGATACCGCACAGTGTGGGCTTGGTGATTCGCTAAAGGTTTGACAGGCGTATAGTTATCTTGGCACACTCACAGGAGTGAGTATTGTGATATATGCTTGTGTGGCTACGAGCTAGGTAGCCGGATTCGAGCACTAATGGCTTGAGGTTTTTCAGCAGGTTTCAGCTACAGGTTTACAAGTTTACAGGCAGGTTTGAGGGCTTATTTGGGCGCTGAATTTTCAGCCATTGTTTCCTCTTTGCAGGTGTCCATGTATGGCTCAGTTGTAGGCTGATTTGGGACACATTTGTGACTTGTATATGTAGTTGTTTAAGAGCTGAATTTTGGGGCTGATTTGTAGCCATATTTTACAGCCATATTTGCAGACTTTTGTTGATGCGATTCGAGCCAGTTTAGGGCTGATTTGGTTGACATTGCGGGAGCTCTATTTTGGAGTGTGTCTCACAGGTTTTACATTGTGTTTCTGGCCATATTGGTAGACAGTTTCCAGGTGTTGTTGGTGAGGTGGTTTTGCTATCTAGCTTGCTACTTATGCTCATGGCAGAGACAGGTGATCGATCAGATTGTGACCTCTCACAGATGCGCGTGTTTGATGGGTCAGACTTTGCGGCATGGAGAGAGTGTATGCTTGATGCATTGACACAGCGAGGGTTGCATCGACCATTGAGTGGTGATGTAGGTAGACCTTCAAACATGTCTGACGATCAGTGGAAGGAGCTAGAGGAGATGGCACTATCTACACTCTCTTTGCACCTTGTGGAATCTGTATATGCTCTTGTTATGTATGAGGCTACTTCGAGAGCACTTTGGCGCAGATTACATGAAATGTATGATAGATATGAGTCATCACGGACTCGTGTGAGACATGTACATTCACGAGCACGCCGACAGGTGACATGTTGGTATTGTGGTCATTCTGGACACGTTAGACGATGCTGTTTTCGTCGTATGCGACATCGTAGGAGACATGGCAGTCGCAGAGATGTATGTAGTGATGCCATGGACTCAGTTGCTTTGACAGTTGAGGCACATGTAGTGTCAGAGTATACTAGTGACGAGGATGTCACTTTTACCTCGAGCTATGCACGAGATGCTATACATGTGGATAGTGCACTCCCTTCGCAGTGGTTGCTAGACGCAGATGCTATGTTTCATGTCGCGCCGCATCGTGAATGGTTTTGTAGCTATTCTAGCGGGATGCTTGGCAGTGTACGTTTGACCGATGGATCGGTGCATGCGATAGCAGGTGCAGGAGATGTGAGACTGTCATTACCGAGTGGTGCATCTTACTTGTTACGACATGTGCGCTATGTACCAGATTTGACAGTGAGTTTGATCTCGATTGGTCAGCTTAGAGATTGTGGATGTCAGATTTCTCTACGAGAGCGAGATTTTGTGATGCATTTGGGTTCGCTAGTGATTGCGAGAGGTGCTAGGAGTGGTACAGGTTACCCATTGCATGTGGATCACGAGAGAGACGGTGTTGTCTCTGTGATCATGCAGCCAGGTAGAGAGCGAGAGAGCAGGCGAGTCTCTTTTGATTGTGGGTTGCAGGATGCTTTGCATGGAGTGCAGAGCAGTGACCTTGTTGTGTAGGTTGCGTCTACGGATGCACAAGTAGAGCGGGACAGCTCTAGTGAGTCACAGCAGGATGAGTCATCAGAGGTGATGACAGAGATGACTTGCATGGATGCTGAGATGTCGGCTATTGTGGAGTCATTTCTTGATATGCTTATGCCAGAGCTTGATGCAGATTCAGGACAGATGGATACTCTTGGTACACATGTGATATGTGGTGGGCACGAGGAGTCACTCCAGAGCTCGGAGTCAGAGTGCCATGGTCTCTATGATAGGGGACATGATTGCCATGAGTTGAGTTCTGAGTTGGAGGTGGCAGAGTTTGCCAAGGTTGCATCAACGTTTGGTGTCCTCATGTACGAGATGCTGATCTCGAGGCCCGACATAGCAGCTGCAGTGGGAGCATTTGCAGCAGGGTTGATTAGTTGTTCGATGACTGATCTCGGCATAGAGCATAGGGGAGGTTTGCAGGTATTGGACCGATACTTGAAGGAGTGCATGAGCTCTTGTAGACTCTTTGCAGATCTTGGATCTAGCTCTGTGTGGATTCCGCAGCGGGATGTTTGTCTATCAGTAGAGCCGGATGCACTAGCTCATCGAGAGTCAGTGGGCATAGGTTGAGAGAATATCTCACCTTCTATTAGTTGTACACTAGTAGATCTTGTTTAAAGGCACATTGGCCTTTAAGTGGGAGGTTGTTGGGGTTAAGGCCTATGTGCCTTGACCGGTCGCCCAGGTCATGGGCGCCCGCCCACTGTTACCCTATACTTATAGTGAGTATATTGTATAGGGGGAGCTGCCACTTCACAGTCTCCCCACCCACATCGTGTGTGTGTCTCCTTCTCTCTCTCTCACTCTCCGTCTGTGGTGCTCCCCGATCCCCTTCAAAAACCATCAAGTCGGCCCACTTGCCGTTGTCAGAAGTTTTTTGGAGCAAGGGATTGCGCATATGTACATATACATGCATGGTGCATCAAATAAGGAATTGCCCATTTTCCAGAGCCAGGGGGTTACGTGGGGCCCACATGTGTACAGGTAGGAGAGCATGTACATAGTGCATCGATTTTCATCATCTCCAGTACCAGTGTGTTTTTTATATAATAATGAGGAGTTGGTAGCCCGTAAAACTTCTTGAGGAAGCTATCTGCGGGCCGACCACATGAGGTAAGCAGGTGCGTCAGATGGCATCTAGTGGCGTCAGGATGTCGAATGGGGTCAATACTTGCACGTGGATAAGTATGGACAGAACGTGGGTGTTTCCTTGTGATAATTATGCAGAAAGGTCATCATGAGGACCATATTTTGGGGCCATATCACGTGGTGGCAGGATGCATTATTGGAAAAAGTTGAGTGCCAAGTGTGCGGATGGATGCAGGAGGGTGACAACTATGCACTGCGAGGTCAGTTTTTGGTATGTTCGGGGTCCGTTTGAGGTCCACTAAAAGGCCAAGGGTGCCCAAGTAATAAATCTAAGTGTGGGAACGCAAAAAACTGAGAGAAGACTAGAAAAAACGTGGTGAGAAGAGGAGGAACAGCCGCAACTATTTTTTTGTTGTTTTTGGAGCTTGTTTTGGCCATAAACTGCTCATCCGAGGTCAGATTTGAGCACTTTGACATTGTGGACTGGGGTTTTGGACCGTTTTGGACGCAATGGTGCTGACCATTTTGCCAAATTCCTCACTGTTTTTCTGCTGTTTGGGCTGTGTAAGTTTCTCCTATGAGCGAAGCTTCTACTCCAATTTGTGATTGTATCTAGCATCTTTTACCCATATTGTGTGAGATATTTGCCCCATTGGTGTTGGCCCAAGCTGATTTGTATCTAAACATCAGAAATTCTCCTCTTTTGAGCTGAGTTTTTTGGGTGTGTATGTGTGTGTCTCTCTGTGTGGAGTGGGTAAGTGGGTAGTCTCTCTCCTCTCACTCCATAGGTGTGTTCCCTGTCTCGGCTAGGTGGGTTGTATAAGCCGAGTGGTGCCCATAGTGTGTGTGTATATCATCCCAAGAGTGTGTGTCGGGTCATTATAGAGTCATTTTGTGTGTTTTCATCCCACTCACATTCTTTTGGTGCCCCCACGGAGGATCTTCTTTGAGTACCTTCTGCTTCGAGCTTCGAGATTCGGGATTCGGGATACAGGTTACAGGTTACAGGTGATAGGGACAGGGACAGGTATAGGTGATTAAATCAAACAACTCTCCTTTGAATCCTGATCCCTGATCAGAAAGTAGTTCCAAAGGCACACCAAAGTTGCAACATATATCTTCGTACACAAACTTCCCCATTTCTTTACTAGTAATTAGTTTGACAGCCTTAGCTTGTGCCTAACGTGACAAATAATCCACTGCTGTCAGAATGTAAACATTCCTTTTACCAGTCATGGGTAAGGGTCCAATAGAATCAAGACCCCATTTTTCAAATACATCAAAAGCTAAAATTGTCTTTCACAGTTTAGGCTTCAAAATTCTCTTCCCCATCTTCTGGCAAGACAAACAAGACTTGCACCAATGGTTCACATCCCGATGGACACTCGGCCACACATAGCCTTCTTGTAAAATCTTATGTAGCATAATTTTCATGGCAAAATGTCCTCCACAGGATCCTTCATGGTTCTCTTCCAAAATCTTATATATTTCTTCTTTCCAGGGCACACATTTCAATATCAAATCACTTCCTTTCATGTAAAGCACACCATCAAGCATTTTGTACTTTTTGACTCTTCTCATAAAAGCATAGTTTTTGGATGATGGAAAATCTTCAAGTAAAACACCTGTAAGCAGAAAATCTGCTTCCTTTGATAGCACTTCTCTTCCATGATATAGAGGGGCATCATCCTTCAACACAAACACACAGGTGATCATTTCTTGGGCAGCATCATGAGCTTCTTCATTCTGAGACCTCTCAATATGCTGTAAACTCCATGCCTCAAAATTTTTAAGCAGAGATTTCACTTTGAAACACAACTTTTTCAACTTAGGGTTCTTATTCTTCCACACCCCCAATACCTGCTTCACATCCAACAAGGAATCTCCTTTGACTTTCTGGCGTTTAATTCCCAACTGTAAGCAAATATGCAGACCGCCCTCAAGGGCCATGTACTCTGCTTCATTATTACTTTTTGCATCAAGACTTAACCCTTGTTTCCTCACAAGATTTCCTTGCGCATCATAGACAACAATCCCTCCAAAAGCAGCTTCATGACTTCTTTGATAAGAGCCATCAAAATATAACAGTGAAGCATTGGATATAGCAAGAGTTTCGACCTTCTTCCTTTGCACCACCTCTTCCTTAACAAAAACAGGAGTCTCTTTGTAAGTGAGTAAATCTTCCAGGGTAGCCTGAGTACTCTCTTCCACCAAAAAAGTGAATTGAAATTGTGCAGTTCTATAACCCATTTCATCATTGTCTTTGATATATTTGACTTATTAAACAATTGAGACAACAATGAATAGATGGTGAGAAAAGTGAACGACTTTTGCAATAGGTAATGCGTGAATCGTCTGCAAGCATAGACCATACTGATCATCACCAACTCAATCTCTGAGTACTCTCTTTCATGAGGGGTTTTAACTCGGCTAGCATAATAAACAGGCTTCATATACTTGGACTCCTTCCCTCTTTGCAATAGCATAGCCCCAATGGAATCATCTCCAACTGACGGGTTAACATAAAATTATTTCTCCCAGTCCGGAGCTTGCATAATAGGCAGTGTGCTCAAAACTTCTTTGACCTTATCAAAAAATTGTTCACAATCCTGTGTCCACTCCAATGGATCATTTTTAACCACTTGCTACAGTGGGTACAATAACTGTGATGCCTGTGAGCTCCTTGCCGCACTGTCGAAGCAAGGGACTTGCCGATACACCGTGTGCGAGCCACAAATGGCTCCAAGCACACAACAAGACTAATCTAGCAAGCTCAAAAGAGGGCAATGGTGTGTCACTCACCGCTCTATGCTCCTGCCGTGGAGGATTCCTCGCCGCGATGAAGAAGAAGCTGCAGTCGTGCCGCGCTCAACCGCTTCGCCGCCGTCGTGCCTTCGTAATGCTCGATCGCACACACACTCTCCCTCCCTCTCTCTCTCTATCTCTCTCTCTCTCTCTCTCTCTCACATGCACACACACACGAGGAGGTGAAGAAGAAGAAGATGGAGATGGAGATGGAGCAAGAGCACTCTTCTATTGCACAAATGAGAGAATGAGTGAATTTTAGGTTTAGTTGGCTTTTATATGAGCTCACCCCATTCACACTTGGGCGCCCATGCTTAGCCAACTAATCCCTTGAATGTCCCAGTTAGAGTGCGCCTCTCATTGGCGATCACTCTTACCCTTTTCCTATTGGTCCGACAAGCCCGGTACCTGACTCTACCAAATACATAATACACATCCGTCGTAGGTGATGGGGTGTCCGTGAGCCGTGAGGGTTAACATGCCCCCCTTCCTGATGTAGATTCCGTCCTCGGAAGCTATTGAGTTGAAGCTCGTTCGTCGAGGTGGAAGAGCATTTGAGATGAATGTCCTTAGCCTTCTTCAGTCACTGCAAAATCAAACAACATTGGCACAGTAATTGCATTCTCATAAGTGATTAAAAAGCATATGCAGTTTTAGGTAGACAAATTGATTGGTAAAAGAATTTCAAATAATTTGTCAGCAATGAACATTAAGTTGCAATGTAATCAAATGCATAAACAGATCATTAGGAAATTTCGAAGGTCATTTGGAGGGCCTTCTAAGAAAATGTATTTTTTGCACTCTCTCTCTAGAAAAAATGGCAAATAAAAGAGTTGGGTCTTTCATAGTAAAACTTCAAAAAGTGTACTTTAAGTAGATTCCTTACTCTTCTAAACATTCGTTCGTAGTGATTGAGGGATAATCCTCTTTTCAGTTGCATTGAATGAACCTCGTCAATATGGAGGGAATGAGGCTAACATGGAGGGACGAATCCGCAGCCGCTATTCACTTTCCATTAAACCTGCACAGTTGGCTAATGGCGCACTCCTCAAATGGCACACATGTTACCCAGAAACGAGCCAAATATCACCTTCACATTGATTTGGACAATGAGTACCAACCATTGATTAAGCGCAGTAAAACAAACACACATATACCTCCCGCTTCCATAGACACGCTCAGAGCTCAAGGAGCTAAACACATAGATATCTGGACGAGAGGCTCTCTCTACCCTAATAATCCAATAACTAATGCGTCTCCACCGTTTGTCAATCCTACAAGCTTATTGACCTTTGCTGGTGATGGAGAAAAGGGCCTTCTGGGTTATTGTAAATCACTTACAAGAGAAGCTGAAACTTACAAGAGCATTCTCCAAGCTCAACAATGTGAGATTGTTCGCCTTTCACATTTACATTCTATAGATCAGGTTACCATTTTGCAACATAAAACAGAGGTACAAGAACTGAAAGGAAAGGTGCGAAGTTGTCAAATGAAGGACACCATCTTGGGTGGTCGTATCCGAAAGAAGAAATTGCGCAATCTTGAAACATTGCAGGTTGCATCAGGAGGTCTCAAGAAAAGAATCCGAGCATTAAGGTGATGCTTCTTGGTTGGCTACATTGTCTTAGTTAAGTAATCTTTTTGTTTTTTCTTGTTATGCATTGTTTTCATGTGCCTAAATAGTGTTAGTGAAGCAAATTTTCTGTTATTTACTTATGCATTGTCTTCATGTAGAGATTCAATCTATCCTGACAAGGAAAACATTGACCCCAAAGCCAATATAGGAAAGAGATTGAAGCCACTTATAAGTAGAAGCCTGGCAGCAGATATAGTACATGACAAGAAGTTTAAGGTCCTACAACGAAATGTAGTGGACCGCTTTATTTCAGAGAACTCAGTGCCTGCAAAAGAGATACAAGGCACACTTGATTCACTTGGTGTAAGCAAAAGAGGATATTCGGCTATTCAAAAGTCTGTCTCATCCATATTTGTGAGGAAGGGTATAAAATCCAAACTTCTACCATCGGCCTCAAGTGTTTGGAAAGAGAGGCTTCAGCTTAACGAGGCACAGGGAGACTATCTTGGACAGCCCTTTCATATTAAAGCAACTTACAGTGGCCATGGAGCAAACATGGCATATGATGAGTTCAACAATATTTTTATGGACCTGTGGATACTACAGAAGAGAATGGTGGAGTTTTACAACATCACATTTGAAGAGTCACGTGGGCTATTACATTTTGTGTTAAAACTGGATGAGTGTGAGCTTGTTAAAGAGAAAAAGCTAGAGCGTGTTACTATTACTTTAATGAATAGAGCCCTCTCAAAGTGTCCCAGTGATGATCCTTTATATTTTAGTGTTCAATCAGAATCTAACATATGGTGGCTTGGTGCGTTTGAGGTAAGCGAGATTCTCAAGTAAGCTCAAATGTTCAGATCCACTTAAGTCTCATTTATTTTGTGTTGCAGGTAAAGAAAGAAGATCATGAGATTCTATATTGGGTGTTCCATCGAACTAATATTCCGGAGGTGATTGATCGATAGACTAACCAAGGAGAGGTACTACGTCTAGATGGAAGGGGAGACTTTCAAGTTCAGTGGCATCTTGCAGGTGACCTTAAAACATTAAAGTGCATGTATAATTGTGGAATGGGTGCAATGGCAAAGTTACCGTGTTTGTTCTGCATGGAGCCTGCAAAGGTCATGGACCCAAAGTGGTGGAGAAAAGCTCCAACATGTCACATTGAGGATCCTGCTTTTCGACCGGTTTTGAAAATACCACTTGTGAATGTCCACATTTGTACAATGCATGCCCTTTGTAGAATTGTGGAGAAATTGGTCTACTTATACATCGGGTTTGCTTGGAAGATTAAGAACTCCGCAGAACGACAAGTAGCCCTGCAGTGCTTAGAAATGGTACTGTCGGATATGGGGCTTCATGGTGGCAATGTGAAAATCCAACGGGATGAAAAGAGATCAACTGCTGAGAAGGATGTCCCATGCAAACCATCCATCAGTGGGGTGAAGGCACGGAGGTTTTTATCTAAGCCCCAAGGTACAAGAGATCCAAAGCTAACAAAACATGGAAAAATATATAACACATCTTATGTTAGCAAGGTAGAGTATCAGAGCTGGAAAAAGCTACATATTGCAGTCAAAGACCACGAACCAACTACTCGTAACGCGAAGGCTGAGGTTTGGCGATCAATACACATCCTATTTTGATGTGCGACAAAGATGACTGGTCACAAGGTGATATGAACAAGTTCAAGGAAAATCTCAACCTTCTGAAAAAATCATTCAAGACAGCATGGACAGACACCCAGATTACTCACTACATGGTATTATAATGTATTTCTTTCTCTCTTATGTGCAAATATGTGACTGTAAAACATTCTAACTAATCTGTTTTCATATCCAGCACATCATCTTCAATCATTTGCCATATTTTATACAGAAGTATGGGAACCCGGCAATATGGAATACCCAAGGGATGGAAAAGTCTCATTACATGGCGAGAAATGCTTATTTCAGGCACACACGACATGGTGGCTCTCGAATCAAGGCTAACAGTTTGAGAGAACTATTTGAATGGTTCTATCGTAGAATCATTCATCGAATGCAGGCAAAAGAAGTCTTGGCAAATTCAGCAACAGCACAAGCCATCACACATTTACAACAACAAAAAGCTAAAAGATCAATGGCATACAACAACTCCGGAGCTCGTGAAAGTCAACGAAGGTGGAGAGAGACAATGGTGTATGTGAATCACAAGTGGAGAAAGATACTCTGAGTGGATGACATTGTACAAAATTTATGTAATACATGATCTTATACAATTGCTACTTGAAGTGTATCAAGATTTTGCAGGTTCAATTTTGTTTTTTGGCACGTCACCCTTGTAACGAATCATGAGATGTTTGGCATACTCTAAAAGTTCATCTGGGTTTTGTCTACCAAGAGCTAGTGCCATTGCTGTGTAGGTGTAGTAATACGCTGCCCGACCACCTGTATAGCCTGGGCAGTAACCAAAACAATCTCTAGCAAACACTTTGTCCACAAGAATGACTTTATCTGCACTTTTGGGCAGCACCGGTCCACCCAAGAAGCGTGATAGTGTCTTGAATGTGTAAGTTGCTATTGAACCCTCTTGTGACATGGAATTGTGAAAAACTACTATCGGCGACTTGCAAAGCTTTGAAAGTTACTGTGCTAGGGCCGCATCCCTTCCTCGATACTCTCTTGTCCGGCGCCGAAGGAAGTCATCCTTGTCAGCAATCCAAGACTGCACATACAATGTCAGAAATGACAC